>NW_015631076.1:10261-28992 GCF_001515625.1 Sinocyclocheilus rhinocerous | reverse complement strand
TGTCCTCATCTCATATATAAAACACCTGTGATTCACAACTACTTGCTAAGGAACTTGCATTCACGGAAAGTAGCCTTGTTGAGGAGTTTGGATGAGTAAGGACAAAATGCACAAGATATAGTACTTTCAGTGCCCTGTAGTTGGCGATATCACTTCTTTTGTAGAAGAAATAAACTGCAGCAGAAAAGGTATGTGCCATGGAAAACATAATGTGTAATTGCAACACTCATTACAAATATTGTGGCGTAACGAGTACAGATGCTTTGTAGAAAATGTAGTGAATTAGAGAGTAAAAGTTGTTAATATCTTTGATACAGAACATCTTGTTGTTATCTTGAAATTATGGTAATTATGGCATGAATGCAGCTACTGTCTCACAACAGAGATATTCACCTCAGTGAAGAAAGTATAGGCCTACACATACTTTTGAGGTTTATAGGCCTCCTATTTTCATGTCATGATTTTATTCATCTTGATTTCTTAAAATTATTGGCTTGTGTGCTTTTCCTGGGTGCGCTGACGCAAACTGCCGCACATTATATAGTTTACATTTACGTTTTTTTTTTCCCTTGGTAAACCCTACTGTATGCCTTTAGAATGCGAGATGAGTTGCATGAGATAAAAAAAAAAAGGAAATACAGCTTTAGAACAACATCAGGTTGATTAATTATTTACTGAATTTAGCTACACTATAGACAAGTTGTGATGGTGTAAATGAGCCACAAATTATAAGAGAAAGACAGCAAAATAAGGTTTACAAATGTTAAAGAGCACATAGTTGGTGTGTTGGAGCCCCATACCTGGAATTTGCTTAAGGCCCCCAGATCACTAAGTCCACCCCTGGTTGTCAGTTATAGAGAATGGCAAGGACTGTTCTCATACACATGAACTCACAATGCCAGCATTGTTCAATGTGGCAGTCTGCTGTACAATTCACGTTGATTATTGTTGGTTTTGCAGCTGGAGCAATCGCAGAGACAATCACAAAAAAAAAAAAAAAAGATTTACCAGGACAAAACCACCTGTTCTGTGTGTAACAGTGCTGTGTATAAAGAGTATATATGATCTATAACCTGGTAAATGTTCAGACAGGGTTTCAAAAATGGTTTTCATGGCTCCACTATATCATATTTAATCCAAACGGTAATTTATAGCACCAAAGATGACACATACAGTATGTGTCATCACACAAGTTGGTCTTTTATGAAAGACCACATACAGTAAAATGTATACTGTATGTAGGCCTATAGATGAATGTTAACTAAATTCACAGGGGGGCAGGTACATGGTGTAACATGCTTTTGTAACCCCATCAATGTTTAGTTAGGATTCTCCATACACCAATTTTTTTTCAGGTTGTTCAATCAAATATGGGTCTCTAATTTAGGCACATGACCTACATCCAAACCAGTGTGATGCAGGTCAGAAAACGTGAGATCCTCAGGATGCCTTTGAGAACAGACAGCCCCATGAGTTCAGGCTGTTTGATGTGGTGTTCAGACGGGCAAAGCCCTCGATGGCTCCAAGCCTATCAGTCGTGCGTGCTGTAGAGAGGAGGATCTCGAGCAATAAAGCTTTGGAGGGAAGTAAGTAAACAGCAGTCACGGTGCGCTCCTCCTCCTCTACATGTGCTTCCCCCCACGGCTCTCCTCCCCCTCATCAGAGCGGTGCTCATTTGCATAAAATGTGTGTCAGTAGGGCACAGCTCACATGCAGCTCGCGCATGCAGCAGGCATTCCGATAGCAAACGAGTCCACGCGCAGTCATCTGCCACTGAGAGCAGAGAGGAGGAGGAGGCAGGAGGAAGGGACAGCAGCTCTACTACAGCAGCGTGACTGGGAAGGAAAGAAAGAGGGCGTGTGAACACAGTTCTTGCCAAACAATAACACAAACTATTTAAAGGGCAAAGAAAGGAGGGGGGACTAGTGGGGGAAAAGCTCAGTCACATTTTTAAGACACCTGGAAACGTGTTCGGCGTTTATTTGTGTGATGCTTGTGCACGTCTCAAACTAGTTACGCAGCTCTGCCTTGGAGAACGACCTTTTGAAGGAAAGCGCTACTGTAATGTACACGATACAATCTTTAAGGACATCTTTCAAAGAGTGAGGACGGCACATTGCCCTGCTTACCTGAAGGACATCTGACATTAGAGTGTCGGCTTCTTTCTCGAGACATTTCCTAACAGACTTCTTAAAGTTCTCACCTGTGTGGACGGAATTTGAAACTCGCTGAAAATTATGGACCCGACTCAGATACATGCATTTCCTTCATCAGCATCAGGAACAGACACCATGGACGGCAGTCCAGGTGAGTTAAAAACAATATATTGCCTATAAACATTCATTAATGTAGGTAAATTATTTGCACGGCTATAGGTAGTATTGTTTTATTCACCCGTTTAGGTATTTTAGATAACTTTGTCATTTACTTTAATATCTTGTTTAACTTTAGAGAATGGTGACACGAATATATTGGTATTGAGGTTGGATGTAAAATGAATACAAACTTGACTGTCAAGCTTTGTAATTAAATAACATTATATGACATGTTTATAATTTTACACAAAAAAAAAAACGATGCTTTTTTAGCATCCGCACGCTGCAATTAATAACAAATACTTTTTTGACTATATGGCGAGCCTGCCTAACAGACTACCAATGTTTTGCCAAATGTCTCCGGTCTCGCGTTGCACGTAAACAAACTCACGTGCAGTGCAGTCTTCCCAGTAGACCCTACATCATGACGCATCATATATTAATCGTGTTTGGTTTCGAGGCGTGACCTCCGGCCCAGCGACTGGTTCCTAAGTTGCAATCATAAAAAAGAAAAGATCTAGCCTAATTCTGTTCCGTTTCGTTTGCAATTTAGCACCAGTCTCCAGTATGGGGGGTGGGTAAAATCCAAACCCAGCCTTGGCTACTACAGTCAAGGTTTTTCTTTTCGACCAGGTTACTTGTGCTCATACTGTGATTCATTAACCAAGTCACGCTCGTGCGCCGGTGACTGATTGTCATTATCTATAACCTTTAAATTCACTCGAACACGTGCTCGATCGTGCATGTCAATAACTGCTCATGAACATGTGAGAAGATAACGATCATTTATCCTGAAAGGAAACTCAGTCGGTAATACAACATTTAGCTAGGCCTATACGGCACAGCAGGCAATAAACCCGTTTTATTTACAAGCATCACATGGCCTTTCCTTATGAGACAATAAAATGTTTTTAGATGGCTAATCTCAAGTTATTTATTATAAGGTCATAAAAAGGTAATCTATATAAGATAATATAATAAGCTTTGGCATAAAATATAATAATGATACATACTTAACACAATAACTCAGTAGGCTCTAAATTTCAACACTGTTCATTTCTTGTAGGCTATATTGTTATCACAGTCTATAATTTGCTGTAAGGTTCAACCATCAGTATGTTATAACATTTAAATCTAAAATATCAAGATCTCTGGAAACACAGCTGTGCTGTCAACGTCCTATCCAGTATGTTTTTTTGTGAATCTGGTGGCAGTGATTTCTAAGAAAGCGCTCAGTTTGCCACCTGCATGTTTTCCATGTCATCAGGCACGATGATGTCAGGGCACAGTGGCATTCATACAGACAGACTTTCACTTTCACTGTCACGAGGATCAACTTCAAACTCCACGTGCCACGCGTGATTTCCCAGGCACACACCCCCTCCTTGCTTGTGTTTTTGTTCCGGCATCTTGTGTGTCATCCAGCCTCTGAAGGGAGGGAGGCTGGTCAGTGGGTCAAAGTCAAAGAGGCACAGATCTGAGCTCAGCTCTTTCTCCTCTGCCTGCATGATCTCTGTTAAACTCATCTATGTTTACAGCAAGCACACTTTTATGTGATAGAAGATGTCACTTTTAAGGTCATGAATGGCTCATATGCACTATATAAAAGTATTTTTCTAAGATGTAAATGAAAGATTATTGGATTCAGCGTGTTACTTGTAATTATGTGGAATGTTTACTTGCAATTTCTGAGTGAAAATTGTTTGACAAACAAAGCTCAAGCTGTGACAAGTGTGTAACTCGCGTATTTAAACACACATGTGCATTGCCCCAGTACAACATCTGATAGTGTTCCTTAATTCTGATGCGTTATGAACACTTTATTATTCCTTTAAGGGATGATGTTACAAATTAATTATTAAAAAGGGAATGATAATAGTAATAGTTGTTAATTTGTGAAATTTGCAGAAGTTATACTGCACGTGTGTTGTCTCCAAGAAGATATAGCGATATTGACTGGCTTTTCAGCAACAGCACATATCTGAGGACATCCAGCTCTCTGAACAAACCTTGAAACAAGAAATCAAAGCCTCCCAACTGAGAAAGCTCTCCTGCCAATCAGTGAAAATGGAATTTACTTAAAGGGATTATGTCATCTTTTAATCACTCTCATGTCCTTCCAAACTGTATAACATTATTTTTTTACATACTGTAGACATTTTTTTTTACAACTACATAGAAAAGTATGTTTATACTATTGTGGTTTAAATCCATTCACAAAGTGATTATAGCCTATTTAAATTTACCTTGCATATCAAATGAACACAGTATTCATGTCTACATCTATCAGTTGTTATCATTATTGCTTTCGAGTGGGAGGTTTGTTTTCCCTCATGGCAGATTCCACAAAAGGGCAAATTCAGACAAAATAATTCAATAACCCGTTCATTTATTAATTCTTAAACTCACTCACTTTCACCCATATGCATGCGAGACACATTACACCCAAGGAAAGGTTTTGTGTGTAATGGTCTTCAGGGAAATTGTATGTGAATCCCATAAAATGCCACAATGGTCGTGAAAACGGTGTTTATTTCGGGTGGAATTAAATTGGGAGTTATGTAGTTATCTATATTTCATATATATATATATATATATAATGTCGAGTAAACGTGAGCACGTTCACGCATGCACGTCTTTCCGGTGACTCAAGTATTATAAACACGTCTTGGTTACTGTTTTAAGCCCTCTTCAAACGTGAGCAGCAGGCTGGCAGTTTATGACTTTTTTTTTTTCTCTCGTACTGCGGCTGTTCTAGACACGGGACTGCGGAAAGAGGCTTGTATTTTCAGGGCGTTCACTGTGTCAGGAGAGCATGTGAGTCGGCGGTCAGGTGGCTGGCAGCTTTGACTGGAGTGCATTCCCGGGCGCGCCGCCAGAGGAGCGAGCAGCGCGTGTGGTGGGGGTGTGGAAGTTCTCGTGTTTACGATTCGCAAACAAATTGCTCTTTTGAGTCGGTTCTTTTTAATCATTCTGTTTAACGTGCTCGGGAAGGTTAGTATGTGTAGTAGCATGCACTGTAAGAAAGAACTTTGAAGCTGTACCTACACGATGGACACAACGCGACTTAAGGAGTATTTAACACACACTTGTGAAATTCAGCATGCATTCATTTTAACACTTTTTGGAGACCCACCTCAAACGGATCGAATCACTGAATTGAACCGACTCCTTGAAATAAATCCGATACTCCAACGTTGCACTTTGCACACGTGAGTCAGTCTGGCTCATCCTGGGTCTTTTCTCACGTTTGAGCCGTCCACTGGCGCGGTCTGAAACATGTGATTCATGATGAAGGATGAGATGACAGACTGAGTGTAGATAGCAGAGGATTCAAATGTGAGACTTTTCCGAGTTTACATAGAAATTAGTGGCCTGGAAGCTTTTTGAACATCTTACTGATCTGGGGGGGGGGGATCAGTTTGTGTATAGACCACATCCACACCCACTATGAACAGATTACAAGTTCCCATTCAGTTAATAGTAGACCTTTAAATGATTCAAACTTTACATTGCATCTTTAACCAAGATATTAAGCATCAGAAATAACAGGCTATTAGCCATTTTGCATAAAAGCCTGAACTAAATGACAAATTTGTGGAATTCTGTAGATTGGATTTAAACATGCAACATTTGTAAAACTGAGATGCGACTATACATTCTTATTGGTGGTTGAAATTAGTCACAGTATTTAATAAACAAATGTGTAAGGTGCAGGGGATATAAAGAAAATTGTAAATTAAAACATTCCAATTCTGCAAATTCTCCACAGGCCTATAAATTAGTAAATAGAGATATTTATATTATGACAACTCTCAGGATAGTTTAGTGTGTTTATGGATAATGTTAATGTATATCTGGTATTGGCACACTAGATCTGCTATGGTGCTGCTGCTGTTGTTGCTGCTGCCGCTAGTACAAAGACTTGTTACTGGCATTACATATGCAGACATGCTGCTGTGAGTATGTAGCTATGCTGTGTAAATAGCATACATAAATTTACCCATAGCAGATCTAGACAGGTGGAGCTGAGGGAGGTGGAGGGTTTCTGAGGAGTGAGTTTACAGTGAACACTGAACCAAACTATGCAAATGTTTAGCAAGCAATCTCATTGGCTGCTGATGTACAAGACCAATCTGGTTGTGCCATGTAGTGAACGATTTGATAACTAGCAGATTCCATTAAGGATCTATCAGTCTGCACAATCTGGAGTTTCATGACTGAGCTAGATATAAACAATAACAAGACCAACTTGCCCTCATGTAATATTATTTTCCTTCACACACACAGGTGGAGGAGTGATTCTCTATGCAGGCTCAACAGGAAGCGCCAGCCCCAGCCCCAGCCCCAGCCCCAGCCCAGGAAGCCCATCCAGTGGATACCAGACCCAGTCTCCCAACTCCCAACTCTCTCAACCCTCTTCCCCGGAGGAGGTCTCTTTCACTGAGCTCGGCACCCTTAGAAAACATTCAGCTGGAAGCAATGTCAGTTCTACAGGGGGCAACAAACTGGTTTTCCAATTTCCAGAAGTAAGCAGTGCTACCATTGTCAACCCCGCTACCCCGACTGTAACATCATCAGGGCAAAACACCTATTCTCACCCAATGGTCGGCAGGCGACCAAGTGGGTTCACGGGTACCTTTACCAGTTAGTATTATCAGAGTCATTCTTGATATTGTCTCAAATTCGGTGACCATCGACCACTGCTAACGTATTGTTGCCAATTTGTGTTACTAGAAGCAGGAGGTATGGTGTTGCTTTGCAAAGTATGTGGGGATATTGCATCAGGATTTCACTATGGTGTCCATGCATGTGAGGGATGCAAGGTAAGGACACACACATACACACTCAAATGCACACTGCTTGCTCATAAAATACCCTCAAAATGCATAACTGATGTGTTTAGTGTCGGTCTGAAACCGTTCACATGTGCCTGATGTTTTAGACGCACACACACACACTTACAGAAACACACACATTCACTCTGATCGTGTGTTATCCTCAGGGTTTCTTCCGCCGCAGTATCCAGCAGAACATCCATTTAATAAAGTTCTTTGTAGATGTAACCCAGAAGCTAAGAGCCTTTTATTTCAATTGAATGCAGTTTATAAGCATACTAACATATCTTTTTGAGTTGTCCTCTAGCACACTTTGCCCATACAGGACAGTGTTGCCTCTGGGGAGCTTTGTAAACTAGGCTGATAATAAATCATATTTTCTGGGGCTAGTGTACATATTTAGGTGACCTAAAAAGCGGAAAAGTAAAGTGATATGCACCATCATATTTCAATGTCACATGATTGTACTTGACCTTGTTTTCCTCCCTCCCCACTCACACTGTAATTACACTAGATTTCAAATTAATTTGAAAGATTATGAATATATGAATAACTTTTCATGGATTTAACTTTTTCAGGGTACTGTAATGTTGTGGTGTCCTTGTGTGTAAAAACTGTAGCTAATACTGTATGTCGCTTACTGAATTATCGATGCTATATTCGTCCTCCATTATATTATGTCATTGCACTTGTCACCCGAAACCTTGACATCTCCTGTTACACTGCTCCACGCCTTCACGTGATGGTGCTATATGACACCTCTAAACACAAAAAGCCCTCAAATGATTTTTATATTACAGACCTATAGACCTAGTTTTGCATTAGTGCTTATCTTACCAGTTTTAACCTAACCTTTCTTGCTGAAGGCACCTCACATTGCTCAACACTTGGTGCTCCTTATCATCATATCATGATCCTCTGCCCTACAACGTTTCACCATTTAAGTATTCTAATGCCTTCTCCTCTCTGCCCTTTACACCCTTAACCTGCTAAGCCTTTAACTCATGACAGTATCTATTTCACCTGCTGTCATTTACTCCATCACTCATTCCCTCAGTGACATCACCTCTGCTTCGGGTGACCCACTGACCCACTTCCCAACGGGATAGAGACACAGCGAGAGAGAAGGGGAGGTGTATTATACAGTAGTAGGATCTATAAATAGCTCTGAGATGTAGAGTAGGGGGAGATTGGATGGGAAAAATGTGGGGGAGGTAGAACAGAAGCTTTGCATATGAGCCATAGCCTAATATGAAAGCTTGGTGGTCACTGGGATGTAATCTGATTTCATGTCTTTTATAAAACTGAATGCTGATTTGTCAATACAGCGGTCCTGCTGTTCTAAAGTACATCATATAGTAAAACCATCTACCAAATGAGTAAATGTAAGGTAGTAAACTAAAACAAGAACCTCTCACTACTATGTACTGTATTCCATTGCACAGCATCCATCACGGACAACTGTTAACCTTAGGCCAAAAGTATGCTTCCCTTTTAAACATCCCTGTCTATGTGACATAATTTTCGTCATCAGAACTGCGCACTGATGTCCGTGCACACCGTCCACATGCAGCCCATTTTTTGTGTGTCTGTTTGGGGGTTAGGTGCTTTGCTCAAGGGCACCTCAGTCGTAGGTTTTGAGGCTGGAAGAGAGCACTGTACATTCACTCCCCCAACTAGTTGATTTGATTAACCCACCTTCGGGTTACAAGTCCGACTCTCTAACCAATTGGCCACAACTGCCCCCTGTTTGGGCTACAGGAAGTTTTTAATGAATAATTTGTATTTAATGGCCATTTTATAAATCAGTAAGGCAATCAAGGTTTTGCTATTGTCAATAAAACTACTCCACTACACATCTAACAATTCCTTTTAGCCGTTACTATATTCACAATACAGCGCAGCCTCTCATACCACATTGAATTATTGTAAAGCTGTAAGATAATGGTATATCACCATTCTATATAGTAACATTTATACCCCCATTTCTTCCAGCTGTGCGATTTGGACGCATCCCAAAGCGCGAGAAACAACGCCTACTGGACGAAATGCAGAGTTACATGAACAGCCTTAATGAATCAGCTTCCATGGACATCAACTGTACTACACCCACTGAGACTCCTTCCAGCCCTGAAGATGGCCAGTCAGAAGAGGCCATCAGTGCTGCCTCACAAGCTTATCGCAATATCTTTGTGAATGGGGAGAAGTTGTTAGTAAAGATTAATAACGAAAACAACAACAGTAACAACAATCCTTCTTCCTTCCGTCATAATCCAATACAAGAGTCCGGCTACAGCCAGTCTCACTCTCAGCCAAGCATCTCACCCCAAGAATATTCCATCCATTCCACAACAAGCTGTCTACACCGATCCAGATGCCCGGTCACCAATCACGACAACAAACCAAAAACACAAGTTATGGACAACAGTCAGTATAACTTCCCACAGTCCTCACGTCCCAACCAGGGAACTACACCTACTCAAAGCTATCCATTGAAGCATAACAATTATTCCACTCAAACATCTTGTCCTTGGAGACTGAGCCCTGGTGCTAAAGTTCTGGTAGGTTTTTTTTTTTTCTTATTTTGATGGCATTTGATTTGTTGCAGGTCTTAAGTTACTATTTTCTATAACTCAAATTTATGAGAAAAAATGGTTTCTTTCTGTATTTCTCTAGGCATGTCCTCTCAATGCATGTCCCGTCTCCCCAGCCAGTCACTCCAGTCAACAGGTTTGGGAGAGTTTTTCCCAGTGCTTCACTCCAGCTGTTAAAGAAGTGGTTGAATTTGCCAAGAGCATTCCAGGGTTTCAGGCCCTGAGTCAACATGATCAGGTCATGCTGCTGAAGGCAGGAACCTTTCAGGTGAGAAGCGTCAATCAGACTGTCCTAGACTAGACGCATATGCTTAAGACTGAACAAACAAATTGAGAATGTTTCCTCCATGACCTTATATGACAGGGGTGTCAAATTCAGTTCCTGGAGAGCCACTGTCCTGCAGAGTTTAGCTCCAATCCTAAATATACACACCTGAACTAGCTAAGCAAGGTCTTCAGGATTACTAGAAGCTTCCAGGCAGGTGTTTTGGAGCTGTTTGGAGCTACAATTTGCAGGACAGTGGCCCTACAGGACCGGAGTTTGACACGTGCTGTATGGGGTCTCTATCACAAGAAGACAGTGATGTAGTGATGGAAAGTCTGTCTGAATTCTTTCAAAATAATCAATTAATAAATAATCAATCAATGAAAAAAGTGTATCATCACACGGTCCTTCGACCTTCTGCCATAAATCATTTTGGTATATAGGAGCATATCACTGTTTATGCAACCCTGAGCAAAGAACGATTCAGTTCAGACCAATTCTGTAAGCTGGTTCAATTGAGTAATTGAAAAGATTTGATTTAAAGTAATTTGTACATGAATCGGATTTCCCAAGCAGTTTTGTTAAGTTTCGCATACAATGTTGTGTATTGATGAATATTTATTCATCAGTGTTATGATGAATATGTACAGACTGTGCAAGACTCTAGATCAATATCATTACATGTTTACACGTTTTTATTTATTATTACTCCGTAATTAAAGTCTGAAAGCAAAATATGTGCAGTGCAATGCCTTATGAGTTATTGTCAAATCTTGAACAGTTTATTTAATGTTATTTCTCTAACCCTTACTTTGGTTCATTGCAGGTTCTAATGGTGAGATTCTGCTCGCTGTTTGATGCCAAGGAACGTACTTTAACATTCCTAAATGGTCAGACCTACCCATTGGCATCCCTGCGAGTGCTAGGCATGGGTGGCCTTCTGGACGCCATGTTTGAGTTCAGTGAGAAGCTGGGGAACATGGGTCTGGAGGCCGATGAGATGGCCCTCTTCATGGCTGTGGTGCTGGTTTCTGCAGGTACCTTGGATTCCCTGTAATTGAGAGAATTACCATATGCTAGGAATATTTGAAGTATGTTTTTAATACTGAGCTAGTTGTCTGAGGTAGTTGATTGTATAGACAGACAGCGAGGCTGCTTACTAGAGTTTGAGACATAGCTGTTATGTTTACGTCCACTAAATGTTTACTCATTATTTTGCTCTGTATCAGATCTTTCAGGTATCTCAGATGTGGGGGCCGTAGAGCAGCTCCAGGAGGATTTGATCAGCGCTCTTCGCACTCTCATCACTCGGCGAAGGCCAGAGGACAGCTCACTCTTCCCCAAACTCCTGCTGCGGCTGCCTGACCTCCGTACCCTCAACAACCAGCACTCCGAGAAACTCCTAGCCTTCCATATTGACCCCTGAGAACAGAAAGAGACAATCACCAGACCTACCCAAGTCTACACATTGATGATAAGTGGTCAAAAATAGATTCAGGGTGCTCTTCCTGTACAAAAAAAAGCCATGCATAATTCAGGATAAACATCTGATTTTTGACTAACACTTACACAAACACCTGAGACTTGCTCCACCACAAGATACAACTGAACTTGAGCTTTTCCAACGTAACAAAAGAACAGACGTATGGAGCATATTCTGGACATTTTGACTTTTCAGGGGAGTTTTCAAGATATTGAAAATCAGAGGAAGATGGAATATGTTTTTCTTTCTACAATGAACTATTGAAGAGATCATGAGGTGATGGCTGTTTTATAACTAGAATTAATCTGGGCTCACAGTTTAAGAGATCAGTGTCGGTATAAAGGTATGGGACATGATAAGTATTTTTCTCACTCCAGATGCTATGCATTTATCATTGTATTGTTCAACACATTGTCCAGCCTTTCAGATAAACTTCTCATATTGCATCAACAGCTATTTCAATTCAATAACTTCATTTAACACATTCTTATATCTCTTTGTGGACCTTTATAAATATTGTTTATTGCTCATGTCAGGCACTCAAAACCTTGGTTGTAAAAACATGTATTATAATTGAAATAGATGATAGTTTCTTATAACTCTATAAGACTGTAGTATGTATTCTCGTGTGGTAATGTCATGACAATACCAGGGACGATGGGTTGTTAAATGAAGAAAGGACTGCTCAACGTGTATTTAGAGTGTAATGTAATTTACAACAGCTCTGCATGGATATGGTTCATTCTAAACTTAGCAGAATCTTCTGAAAGAGTGTCTTTTGCATCGATGGGTGGGTTAGCAGCAAAGTGGACTTTGCCATTTCTACACAAATTCAATTCATTTATTTCATGTGTATCTAAATGTATATTTGGTAAATGTATCATGTTTATCTTTTTCCATAGAGATGGGAGAATATGTGATATTAAAATATTACCTTTCAAGTTTTGCAAAGCATCGGGCTGAGTATTTTATATACATATCTATTGCATCCCGAGCACTGCACGTTCCTTTGCACATGGAATGCTGATGGTGCACAATGGTATCCTAGCAACAGGCAAATGGAACCAGCATGTGTATGGAGCTGATGTATGGTATATGCCAAGATTTTCACCTTAATTTAAATAATGGCTTCAGGGGTCCAACTGCGAATGGGAATCTTTCTTTCCTTTCATACAGTTTTTTTTAATCAACAAATTGAATATTAAATCACAATGCTGCCTTCTTTCATTTATAGTAGAGTATTGTAGCACAGAATAATCAGTTTAGCATAATTATTGTTAGATTATTCAGTTTATACAGAGTGTTGATCATACCGAGTGTAACATAGCCTGTTATAGTGAATACTTCCTCTTCATATAAAATGCTAGAATAAGCTGCTCTTGGTAGAATAAGGATGAGGCAACAGAAATAAAACAAACATGCCTTGAAACCTCTCACAGCTGTGGACTGGGATGAAAGAACAGGGAGAAACTCCATTTGCATTTTGCCCTCTTCCCTTTGCGCTGCATAGTTTTGGTTTAAAAGAAGAAGGGGAAAAAAAGATTAGCATTACACACACTTTCTCATGTGGTCTTAATGTTTGCAACAACTCCCTCTCACTGAGGCCAGAACCACATGATCCTTAAGATTTATAGAAATAAAAATATATATGAATAAGTATATCAAATGTATATAAATAAAGGATTCCAGATTTTACAGCTATATAGTACATGAACCCAATAATGTTTGATATGGAATTATATACAGTAAGTCTGCCCTCTTGAGGTTACTGTGCCATATTACATTTACATGAACAGTAACACTAATGTCATTAGCTTTACAATTTTTCACAATTGCTAAGACACATTTCTTGAAAACGTCACCCATTTTCTCACAACATTAAACACAAAACCAAATCTTCAAACTACATTCACAAAACTCCTCTGTATTCTGACTCTGTATTTAGCACTTAAAATTTACATGAACAGTAACACTAATGTCATTAGCTTTACAATTTTTCACAATTGCTAAGACACATTTCTTGAAAACGTCACCCATTTTCTCACAACATTAAACAAAACCAAATCTTCAAACTACATTCACAAAACTCCTCTGTATTCTGACTCTGTATTTAGCACTTATAAAATATATGTAATGTGTTGTTATATGTGTTGTGATTACATATTAAATATGTATGTAATATGTAATCACAACAGGTCAACGAAATCTCTAAATGAATAGCATGTCATTCGACAAATGGGTTGAGGCCTTTGAGAATTTGGTTCAGAGAATGGGGTTTAGTGTCGTAGCAACTGTGAAAAACTGTAATAAAGTCAAAAAAAAAAAAAATCCAGAATACCTTTTACAGTTCTTTGTTATAAATATAAAATACTTTCACAAATATATACATGCTTAATATTTGCAGAAAATAACAGTTGACCCAATTCAACAATGAGCTAATGACATATTTACTAGCAACTATTTTGCAGTAATATCTATTCTATGTCTTGCAATACCACCAATTCAAATGATTTAATATTAGATTACCCAAAGAACTCACATCACAACATGCAAACTTACAATTTACAAAATAACAACTGTCTGTACTGTGCATCCTCCACTGATGATTACTTTCATGTATTCTGGTTGTGGAGGTCATGAGCAGAATGAAAGACATTCTTGGCCTCAACATCCCAGTTTGTACATAAGGCTCTGTACACAGAGAATCAGCTGCTTGAGAGGACATTTTACCCCAATGCAGAGACAACATGCTGTCAATGAGCTGAAACATTTGAAACCTTACACAGTTGTGCTGCGACTGTGAAATGAAGCTGAGGGCTGTTATTTAGAGTTATTAACAAGTTATTACTATTATTTCAAACAATATATAAATGTATTACTATAACAATATATACAATAAATAAATGAATGAAATTAAAATATAAATGTATAAAATATATTTTTATATATTTATAATAGTAATAATAGTAATAGTAATAATAATAATAATATACTACTTCTTCTTCTACTACTACTACAACTACACATATTTTAAATTTACATCTCACCCCAACTTCCTGTTTCAACTAGAAATTTGTGAACAGAAAAATAAAACCCTGTGCTAGTCAAGGCAAAAGTTATTACTATTGGACTGAAACCAGACCATAACAAAGGCAAGAGCTCCCTCTACTGATGAAGATGAACTTTCAAAAATATAATAAAACAGAACAGAAAAATACCTACCTGAGATGTTTTTTTCCCTCGATAATATAAATAAACACGAATTGTACTATACCACTGACACGGAGGCTTCCAGGCACCCTAGAAATAAACCTCTAAACCTTTAACTTTCTTAATACACAGCTGATTAGCACTGTAGAGTCATTACAAAACCAGCCTTACAAAAGCCATTAGGTCACTGTTTCAAAAGCTGACTGTCACATGACCCACAACCAGCTGACAGGCAAAACATGCTTCGCTATTAAATAATTAAATATTATACAATCGTATTGTTAATAGCCTACACAACATTGTTGTTGTGCTTACATCTCATTATTGTTCACATTTGGTCACATACATTGTCTATATAATTGCTTTTAAGCAAAATTTCATAGTATGAAACTCAAAACAATCGATGAAACTGGCGAAAATGTAAAAATGCAACATGCACTCTAAGAAAAGCCCATGAAAAAGGGACCGATTTATTTGTTAATAAGATGGAATTCCCAATATGGGTTTTCACAGGTGTTTTGAGTATATTTTGTATGTTTATGTATAATTACACATTGCATTGTGTTGTGTTTTAGGGTTAAAGGAAATGTACAGAAATACCAAACCATTCTTTTGGCCAACAGAAATTGTAATGAATCAATTAATAAAAATAAATTACATTCGACACCGAATGAATAGTAATGGCTGGTGTCAGCTATTCATTACTAGAGGCGTTTTTTTTACATCAACAATAATCTAATAACTTTGATAACTTAATTTTATTTCTCCATGAAGATGCCTTTTTTGTCTCCAACTTTGTACTTCTAACTTTTGTTTACTGGTAAATATTTACATTTTGATGGGGGAAAAAAATAGTATTTTCTTGTGTTTTTTTTATACTGTTCATAATATTTAAAAAAAAAAAAAAAAGATGTGTATGTCTGGATCACCAGCATCTCATACCTCTGTCACGCAGTCTTGGGAGTTCATTTCCCATAGTCCTATGCCCAGACTCATCAGCACTCATTGTTTTCACCTGTGTCTCGTTAATCCTGTCTGCTCATCCTATAGTCTGGTTCATTCATTGACTGTGAAGTCTTGCATGTGTTTTGTACGGCATTTCTGAGCCGTTATTTCCTGTTATCCTGTGTCTTGGTTTTTTCTGTCCCTTGTTCTGGACTACTCTTTGTCTGTGTTTCTTGTTATTGTTTGGACTGTTTTGCTGGTTTATGTCTTTAGCCTGTGTTTGGATCACAATTGTGGATTACCCTCTGAATAAACACTGTGTTTGGATCCTCAGCCTTCATGTCTCAGAGCAATTCATGACAGTGTATTTGTTTCCCTAAGTTATGTCAACCCTATTTCAATCATAACTGTTTTTTATGAAAATATGTATTGAATACATATTATTTGACACATATCATGTATTAAATACATTATAAATAAATACATTTTTAAAAAATGGCACATTTCTGAAATGACCCATAGAACACTCTAAATAGTCAATATGTGTGTGGTTGTTGTTTATTACCAACTGCACACATTATCTTCTCAAATGATTTCATCTTCATATGTACTTATGTAGCATCACCTTTATCCTTTAGGCTGGGTTCATCCATCATAATGTGCTTCTTTATTCTACATGACTCTAAATATAGCGAAACTATTTTCTGATCAAAAGGTTGTGTAGATCAAGTGAAAGCCCAACTTCTGTGTTGAAGGTGGTATTTTCCCGCTCAGTCCCATCATGCCATCCAGCACTGGGACGTTGCTAGAATGAACTCCTAAAGCCCTGTGTGGAGGAGGGACCGATGGGAATGTAAGAGGGATTAGCCTGAATAGACACTATATCAGACAGGAGTAAATCTGCACTGCAGCACACATGAAGCACAGACTGACCCACATCCAGCACAAAGGACTACAACTGCTGACTCTGATAACCCACATCATATCATCCGCCAGCAACACTGCAGTGGGAAAATAAATAAATAAATAAATAAATAAAATGACACAGAAAAAGGTAAGGTATCATTTTATCAATTACTCGAATAGGATGGAACATAATGGAATTCAGGAGACTTTCTTCAAACACTGTAAGCAAAGTAGCAGAAGTGAATTAACATTAGATATGATATCAATATATAAAATAATGGGTTTATATTTAGTGGCATTAAAACTGAGCAAAAGATTTCATGTTCATAGAACAACATTTCAGAAGCAGTGTAGTAAAACCTCAGAAGACACTGCTTCTACAGCGGCAGGAGATTATTCTGACTATTTATAGCTCAAGCTTCCTTATAAAACATTACCAGTTTTATTCATTCTCTAAATAAAACATTTTACAAAAGACTTAAACTACTTCAGTCTGTGTGCACTGAATTTATTTAATACACAAGTTTCAGAATTTGAGTTGAATTACTGAAATAAATGAACTTTTCCACGACATTCTAATTTATTGAGATGCACCTGTATATGTTTACCAAAGATGAGAGTTTGCTCAGTGTATTAATTTAAATTAAATGATTATTTCAGGTCATTATTTGGCAGCATTGATAGCACACTATATCACATGCCCTTAACCTCCTGAGACCCTGTGACCTCATATTTATAGCTCAAGCTTCCTTATAAAACATTACCAGTTTTATTCATTCTCTAAATAAAACATTTTCAAAATTGAAGTGACAATCTTAAATCTTGCAATCATGCATGAAATCTAAATTATCTGTCCTATATCTGATGGTTTATTTTGCACAGGTCTGTTCATCTCTGAACTGGATTGGATCATATCTATGAGCTTATAAGCAACACTGCTGTTATACAAACATTTTATCCAATATTTCTTTCTTGCTTTCTTGTTGTATACAGGTGCATCTCAATAAATTAGAATGTCATGGAAAAGTTCGTTTATTTCAGTAATTCAACTCAAATTGTGAAACTCGTGTATTAAATAAATTCAATGCACACAGACTGAAGTAGTTTAAGTCTTTGGTTCTTTAATGCTCTAAACAATGTAAAGACATGAAAAAACTATTTTTTTCCTAAAAATCTTTTCTCGGGTCTTAAGAGGTTAATATTTTCTCAATATGTTTGTATTCACAGGTTGCACCAACAGTCCAAACTGTTGAAGGAAACATGCCTCCAAGCTATGAAGAGGCAAATGCAGGTATAGCTGTGCAGTCATTCATTCATTCATTAGAACTAACATTCTGCCTTTTGTCAGATATATAATATTTTCTGGTTTTTGTTTTATTTTCTCTTTGCAGGATATCCTGCTTACTACTATGGTGAAGGAACTTTTTCCTGGGATGACATGTATATTAGACGAGTTTTTATACGAAAGGTTAGCAATTGAAATATTTCAACTTAATTATGTAAAGTATAGAGGACTATCAAATCAAAATGTTTGCAAACAAATATTGCTCTTACTCTTATCATATTCTTGCAGGTTTATTCGATTCTGATGCTGCAGCTCTTTTCAACAGTAGCAGTTATTGCTCTCTTCACATTCTGGTGAGTAACTGATTCTTGATCTGTAAATCTTGAAGGTATGATATGTGACAATGTCCCATCACTGAATTACACTAACAGTCAAAAGTTTGAGGACAGAAAGTTTTCACAAAAATATTGTTTTTATCACTGATAATATTTCTTGAGCAGCAAATCAGCATATTAGAATGATTTCTGAAGGATCATGTGACACTGAAGACTGGAGTAATGATGCTGAAAATTCAGATTTGCATTACAGCAATAAATTACTTTTTACATTATATTCAAACAGAAAACAGTTCTTTTAACTTGTAAAAATATTTCACAATATTACTGTTTTCCACTGTATTTATTTTTGATCAAATAAATGAGCCTCGGTGA
This sequence comes from Sinocyclocheilus rhinocerous, assembly GCF_001515625.1. NCBI lineage: Eukaryota > Metazoa > Chordata > Actinopteri > Cypriniformes > Cyprinidae > Sinocyclocheilus > Sinocyclocheilus rhinocerous. The sequence goes on along the minus strand of NW_015631076.1, from coordinate 10,441 downwards.
GCAGAAGAGACTACTTTCAAAAGCAGTACAAAATCTCCTGTGGCTCAGTGGTAGAGCGTTGCGTTAGCAGCGCAAAAGGTTGTGGGTTCAATTCCCAGGGAACAAACATACTGGTAAAAAAAAATGATGTATGTGAATGGGTGCCGTCAGAATGAGAGTCCAAACAGCTGATAAAAACAT
>NW_015631076.1:0-10165 GCF_001515625.1 Sinocyclocheilus rhinocerous | reverse complement strand
AATCATTCTGTTATAACATAGTTGAGAATCATCTTTATACAAAGTTTGGTAAAAAAAAAAATCCTGAAAACTAAAAATGTATTGGTGATTTTAAAAAATCTATTGTTTTTGCCTATGCATGTTCATTCATGTCTTTTTATTTAATTTTTTAAATTGAGTCCCGATGTCCTCTACCGAGGACATAGCATAACTTATGAATGAAATATCATTTTTTACTTTTTTTTTACTTTTTTTTTTGTGCTCTAAACAATGTAAAGACATGAAAAAAAACTATTTTTTTCTATTAAATCTCCTGTGGCTCAGTGGTAGAGCGTTGCGTTAGCAGCGCAAAAGGTTGTGGGTTCAATTCCCAGGGAACAAACATACTGGTAAAAAAAAAAATTATGTATAGCCTGAATGAAGTAAGTCGCTTTGGATAAAAGCATCTGCTAAATGCATAAATGTGAAAATCTTGCTGACCCCAAACCTTTGAACAATAATTTATGTTATGAATCAATTATGTGTAAGCATATTATATTTCATATTGACTATTTGACACTGCTGACCCCTTTCTGTCTGCTTTAGTGCTCCAGTGAGGATGTACATTCAAACACATCCTGTTTTATACTCCTGGTCCAAGTACGTGAAACTACAGTTTAATCAGTAATTCAAATGTTTACTGCTTTAAAATGTTCATCACTTGGGCATTTATTTCAGTATACTCACTGGATCTGTAACTCAAGCTATGTCTGTGTTTTGCAGTCTTCTGTTTCTTGTCACATATATCTCATTGGCTTGCTGCGGTGATTTGAGGTAAGTCAATACACTGTTAATAAATTGCAGTTGTGGTAATGTACTGGTTATACACTCATCTCTATATGGAAAATAATTAGGAAAACATTATAATATAATATTGGCATCCGTCTTTTCATTTCTGTATTGCAGAAGGCAGTTTCCATGGAATCTTATTCTTCTTACAATCTTTGTGAGTATCAGTTTAAAGATACATTAAAGGAATAGTTCACCCAAAAATGAAAATTTGCTGTAAATTTACTCACCTTCTGGTCATCCAAGATGCAGATGAGTTTGTTTCTTCATCCAGTCCACCAGTTAACAAAAAACTGCGTGTTTGTAAGAAACAAATCTATCATTAAAACGAGTTTCAATTCAAATCATTGCTCTTGGCCAAAATATGAGTCCATAATCCATAATAATGTAAATCCATAATAAAGTCCATCGCCTGTTGTCCTCTCACATCAAAAGCCACACACATATTTGTTTAGAAATATTTTATACGGTTTTCAACAGGAAGCAGGAGCAATGATTTGAAATTAAAGACGTCTTGATGGATTTGTTTTTTACAAACACATTTATCTTTTCACTTCACAACCCGTTAATTGATGGACTGGAGTGGTGTGGATTACAGTCACGCCCTTGGACTGTCAGTGTGTTTGTTTTCCTCCCCATGTGTTCCCAGTTACCTAGTTTCTCCTCTGTCTAATTAGTCATTCCGTTCACCTCTGTTTCCCCAATTATTCTCGTTGAGTTGTGTATTTATAGTGTGGTCTGCCCCTTGCTTTCTGTCCGGTGTCTTACGTCATGTTGTGCTACTCCGTTGTTCCTGTTAGCCCTGTGTTTCCCTCCTGGATGATTAAAGACTCTCGTTTTGAGTAAACTCCTACGTCTCCTTGTCTCATCGCTCCTCCAGTAGGCAAATCGTGACAATTACTTGTGGATTATTGTGATGTTTTTATCAGCTGTTTGGACTCTAATTCTGACGGCACACATTCACTGCAGAGGATCCATTGGTGAGCAAGTGATGCAATGCAAAATTTTCCCAAATCTGTTCTGATGAAGAACAAAAAGAAAGAAAAAAAAGAAAGAAATAACCAAGCATATTTTTTCCCTTTTGTTTTTCAGGGGGGGTCTATTCCTTTAAAATGTCATCCACTTTGAATTATAATTATACACTTACATGCTTAAAACAGTCCATCACCACAAGTAAAATGCATGTCAGCCTTCGGTCTTAATTAATTTCTAGTATTTTAGAATTTCTAGAACTTATGTCAAACTTAAAAAAATGATGAATTTCATACATTAAAAAGAATTACATTGCAATTTACATTTCATTAATATAATTAAAATAATATTAATGCATTTACAAATGTTCTTTTTTCCCCTCTGTCATTTATTTCCATGCTTCTCTGAACATCTTGCAAACACAGACTCTGAGCATGGCTTGCATGTTGGGTTTTATCTCTAGGTAATGACACATCTGTTGTGTGTGCATGCTTTCCCAAACATGATTTTCTAAATTCCACAAGATGTTTAATTTCTGCTGAATGTAACGGTACCTTTTCCTGCTTCTGCCAGTTTCTACAACACCAAGTCTGTAGTGCTGTGCATTGGCGTGACTGCCACAGTGTGTCTGTGTGTCACCATCTTCAGCTTTCAGAGCAAGGTGAGCAACTGCCAGAAAAATACCAATAAGCTTTTTTAGTGAACATCAGTGTGTTTTATCATATTGCTGTTGCCAATGATATATACACATCGTAAAATACAATAATATTCCAATTCTAAAGTGTTGTGTTTTTGTCTCTCTAGATTGATATCACCTCTTTCCAAGGTCTTCTCTTCATTCTGTGTATGGTCATGTTTTTCTGTGCTATTGTCATGGGATTTGTGGTTCCCTTTGGCTATGTAAGTATCCAAAAATATAAGTAAATAAAAGAAAAGAAAAGATTAGATAAAAAGAAAAGTTTGTCAAGACAAACTTTGATGTTGGCTTGAGAAAGCCTGAGCTGAAAATTTGAATTAGTTTTAAAAGCTTGAAGCAGTTTTTAGTTTAAAGTAGTTTTAAAAGCTCAACATTTAAAGGTGTTAAGGTCATGCCGTCTCTCTAACTACGATTAACTATGAACTATTAACTACGACTTTTGCCTCAAACTCCTAATTGCTGCTTATTATACTATGTGGCTGTTGAATGCTTGAATCTGATTGGTTGACAAATGTGTGCAAAAAAATGGTGTGCAATTATTTTCAGCGAAACGGACGGCGAACGTAGTTCCAGGCAAGTCTCGACAGCATTACGAGTCCATATCACTTCGCCAAATTATTTAAGTTATTTCAAAGGTCCTTACAGCCTAAAACAGCAAAAGAACCAAAACCCAAAACGACACTGAACAAGCAAATATTTATAGTAAACAATAGGATAAAAATTACAAATTATTTCCATGTTTTTGCCACGAAACATGTTATTATTATGTATTTATTATGTATTTATTATTACGGAAAGCACATACTCTCTTTCTCCCGCTCTCTCTCCCTTACAAACGCACAGCTTATTATACTATGTGGCTGTTGAATGCTTGAATCTGATTGGTTGACAAATGTGTGCAAAAAAATGGTGTGCAATTATTTTCAGCGAAACGGACGGCGAACGTAGTTCCAGGCAAGTCTCGACAGCATTACGAGTCCATATCACTTCGCCAAATTATTTAAGTTATTTCAAAGGTCCTTACAGCCTAAAACAGCAAAAGAACCAAAACCCAAAACGACACTGAACAAGCAAATATTTATAGTAAACAATAGGATAAAAATTACAAATTATTTCCATGTTTTTGCCACGAAACATGTTATTATTATGTATTTATTATGTATTTATTATTACGGAAAGCACATACTCTCTTTCTCCCGCTCTCTCTCCCTTACAAACGCACAGACATACAGTACTGACACACACACACAAACGGAAACATACATGTGCACAGAAACGTGTTGTCAGAGCTGCTCTACAATTTTATCTAGGGCTGTGTATCGGCAAGAATTTGGCGATAATATACGTATCACGATACAGGGGTTGCGATATGATATGTTGTGATATATTGCGATACTGTAAGCAAGACAATATATTGGGATATTTCTTATTTTAGGAATAGGAGAATAGGATATAATTTTAGCTTGCTACTCAACAGATCCGGAGCTCATTGACAAATATCTTATATCGAAAGATGCGTTCCCTTTACACAGAGTGCGCGTGATCGCGAAATCGAAAGTGAAAGTGAACAACGCGAGCGCTCATTCAAAAAAGTTTTAAATACTCCCCATTGATAGCGGCTCCCTGATACGCGAAAATTATATGCAATATTAGAATGTTTGCGGGAGCGGGCGGGACTGGACAAACCTTGCAGGAGCGGAACACACACGTTTTCACTGTTTAAGTTCAGAGGTAAGAAGACTGCTATAAAGCGGTCGGGATATAAACTCAAAACGAAACAACTGCCATAAATCTTGTATACATTAAAAATAAATATATATATCGATATTGGGTTTTTGAGAATCGATACTGTATCGCCAAACAAAATATTGCGATACTCCCGTGTATCGATATTTTCTTACACCCCTAATTTTCAGTAAAATATTTCAATAAATTCAAAGCTACATGTAATTTCTCATTAGCGAAATACTACGGCACTGTTCATGAAGCAGATGAACTTACATTTTCACTATTAGTAGAGACGCTGCTACTGAACACTGTTGAGAGACACAAACTCACAGACGTAATTCACACATGACTAATCTCTCTCTCTCTCTCTCTAAAAACTTCATTATTAGTCTGCTATTAAAGGCTCAAGCCTCTGTTGCTAGGACTAGGGCCAGATTTACCTCTTGTGACATAGGCAAAAAAAAATATTAAAAAATGGGCCCCCCTTATTAATATATAATATTACCACCCCAAAACAGCAAACAAAAATAATGATATATCATAATGATTACTATATATTCACTAATTGCAACACAGTTATGGTTTCCGTGGATTACGACGTTCATCCATTGCGTTCAGGCACTGAAGATTCAATATAGTTCTCACTTGTTTTGAGAACAGAGAAAGACCATTTAATTAAGTAAGGAATGTTGACTGGAGTCATGGCTGCATTACCACCTCGGGTGTACATTATATTTCTAATAATTCAATGGCCTGGACCTCAAGACATTGTTTGCAGATGTTTTATTTCAAGACATTTGTCATGTTTTTGTCCTGAAAACTTGTGTGTTACTAATTTCTTATGCAACCATCCCAAACCTTCCATTGCTAATTCCAAAATATCATGTTAGAGCTGATAAAGGAGGCTTGAGCCATTGAAATGGAGACTAATGCTCATTATTAATGCAGTCTAATGCAGATTTTAGAGAGAGAGAGAGATTAAGCATGTGTGAATTATTTGAGTTGAATTATAATTTTTTTTATTGTAAAATTATTATTGTACTAACAGATGAAGAGACGAATCTCTAAGTTTAACTGCTTCAAGAACAGTAAAGTTACCACCTTGCTACTGAGAAATGCCACGTAGCTTTTCAGCTGCAAAACTATTTTGCTGATAAATTTGCAGGCCAGTGCTGACAAGTTTATGTTTATGTCTCTGCGTTTGTGCGTGACTGTACTGTATGTGTGTGCCTAGGGAGAAAGAAATGGCGCTTTTCCACTGCATGGTACAGCACGGTACGGCTCGGTACGATTCACTTTTGGGGGGGTTTCCACTGGGTACAGTACCTGGTACCTGGTACTTTTTTTAGTACGACCTCGGTTAGGGTTCGCCCACTCTAAAGCGGTACTGAACTGCAGTGGAAACGCAAACCGTGCCGAGCCGAACCGCGCCGTACTGAGCCATGCCGAGCGGAGTCGTACCACGCAGTGGAAAAGCGCCATAAGTGTGCTTTCCATAGACTTAAAAGGTGGAAAACATGGAAGTAGTTTTATCCTATTGTTTGTTAAATTTATTTGCTCAATGTCGTTTGGGGTTTTGGTGCTTTTGCTGTTGTAAGTTGCCCATGGTATAAAAATTATAAATATTTCTCTACATTGTAATTGGGCCCCCCTGGACTTATGAGCATAGGCACATGCCTAGAATGCCTGTGCATAAATCCGGCCCTAAAAATTATGTTTTAGAATTATCAACTGAGGTGTGTGATGAGATGTGTAAGAAATTAATCATACTCACAAGAGCGTTTTAAGGAGAAAAACCTGACAAATGTCTTTAAATACAACATCTGAACAATATTTGAAGTGTGGTAACCATAGTATAAGTGGAATAATTGACTCCGGTCAATTGAATGATTAGAAAATAATGCACACCCATGTGCATTATTTCCTAATAATTCAAAGGCCCGTCGTTAGTTATTCCTTTCTTAATAGTTAGTGAGGTAGTTGTTAAGTTTAGGTATGGGGTAGGATTATGGGATCTAAAATATGGTCAGGCATAATATGTCCTTAATAAGCAATTGTTACAGACAATTAAGTAGCAATGTTTTCATGTTGCTAGCGTATTTTGATAGTTTGATGGCTGTAGCTCTAAAACTCTAGGAGTTATGGTCAGAAATGTTAGTCTCAGGAGAAGAATAATTTTAAGTTTAAACAGGATAGCAGTATGATGGCTTTCTCAAATCAACATAACTGCAGCAGCACCTGAACACCTCACTGAGTTTTCCGCTCAATATACCAGACAAAGTTTGGTAGCACTGTATTTTATTATTATTATATATTTTTTTGAGTCTGGCTAATAATACCAGTCCTAATCTGTAAAAAAGCATTAAGAGTCCAAATAAAGATTCTAGTCACTTTCTAACGGCTTTGTCTTTTGAAAGGTTCCCTGGTTACATGCGGTCTATGCCAGCATAGGAGCTGTTGTCTTCACGATGGTGAGAAGCAGATTAGTCAAGAAAGGATTATGGTTTTAAATTATGATTATTTGTCATGTGATTAAGGTGATATAAGGTCGACTGACCCGTGTCTCTTTCTCTTCTCTCACTTCTTCTGTCCCAGTTTCTCGCTTTTGATACACAGCTGCTGATGGGGACCAAGCAATATGCAATGAGTCCTGAAGAATATATCTTTGCAACACTCAGTCTCTACCTGGATATTGTGTACTTGTTCACGTTCCTGCTGCAGTTGTTTGGTAATGGGACAGAATGAGCCATAGATTTGTCGTAATATTGTCCGTCATGTACAATATCGATAGCTAATGTTTCAAACTGTTTTGCAACCTCAATGTTTTTAGAACAACACGTTGCCTTTTATTTATTGTTAGTTTTAAAGAAAATCAACTCTGTAAGAATGTTTTCTCAGGTACTGAAATATGCACTTCATGAGTTGCACCTAAACATGTGTAAGATTAAAGTACAATTACAAATTAAGATTAAAAATGTCCATCAAACCTAGGCTTTTATCATGAACTATTGGCTTAAAATGAGCTACAAAAATGAAGTATGGCCTTTTGCTTATGACAAATTATTTTGTTTATATTACTCTTTTGTGTCAATGACAATTTTCACTCAGCTGGTTGTTGAAAGTTCAGATAGTTGAGTTTATATTAAAGGGGTCATATGAGGCATTTGTTGCATCCAGTGGGGACATAATTACTGATTATAATGACTTATACTGTCTTTTTAAGCGTTTCGTTTAGTATTGCGCCGCGTAAACATAAAACCATGTCTGCATTTGTGATCGGAGAAACGACAAACAACAAGCGCTACTCTAGACTGCTCAAAACTCGCATTTGAATCAATAGTGGCAAATCCTTTAAATATGAAAACGTACTTACAGACTGTGAAGTGAGGAACAGCTGGTGGGCTTGAGAACGGCGCAGCCGGCGGATTTGACGAAGGAGCGGCCGGCGGGCTTGCGGCAACCACATGTGATGACCCCGGGCTGGACTCCGCTTTGTCCACGGTGAAAGCCAATCAGGCGATTCACAGCGCGATGTTGATGTATTTCCTCAGCGACCTGCACGGATCAGCTCTATGCATGACGAAACGGATATCCTCCTCTTTTGGAAGGCCAAACAAAGTAGTTTCGCTTTCACAACGAAACACACAGCATCTCCACGACATGGCGGCAGCGGCAACAACAATACTACAGCGAGAATAAAAGTTACGGCTTCATTCTTTGTGTGAACATTTGGGCGGTGTTATGAAAATCTTCCACACAGTGACGTAGACATGTGGGGGAGTGTTTAAACGAGGTGTTTTAAGAGGGTGTGGACAAGTCTTAACTTTTATAAAGAATATATATTTGGATTTGAGACTATAGTCTTTGCAACTTTAGGGATCTTATCTATGCACGAACAGCTTGTAACACTCCAAAGAGAAAGGAAAATTTGAAATTGCATCATATGACCCCTTTAAGCTCTATTATTTTCATACCAATAATCTGTGTATTTATTTTTTTAAATAAATGTTATGCAGTCATTAAGTGTTAAAACATCTAAACCCTGAATGACTGAATATTCTGAAACTCTGTCATATAAATGAATATCACATCATTGTGAGATCATTCATTTTACAATGCATTGTAGTATTGTAACTTTGACATCCTAACCTTTTAGATAATAGCTTTTAAAGTATTACTTTAAAAAATAAAAATGTAAAATTACGAGTTCTCGTTACCTTGCTAATGGATATGAGAAAGAAACTATGAATGTCAGTACACAAGTTTAATCGCAATGAATTTGTAGTGTTGTAGTGTAATGTTTACTAAAAATAAATAAATGAACAGTGCGAGGGGTCTTGTGTATGTGTTGTGTATGTTTGGATTTCAAACATATACTGGTCAGAAATCTGAATGCTCATGATATATGGGCAATATCATATAAGCAGGAGAGCAATCTAGCTATATATCAGCACGGCAATGATTCAGCTGTAGGCACGATGCCGCAGGGATTTCACAAATTGCTTTTCTTATCTCTCCTTTGCTGAAATTTAGAGGGTGACCGATTGATCAGTTTTGTTTAGTTCACAGTTAACATCCTCTACATTTAATTTAATTTAACTTCCTACCACAGGGGCGCCGCTAAAGGGGGGAAAGTTAGGACGATTCTAAGGGCCAACACACTTTTGGGGCCCCCAGACATCTGTTTTATTAGCAGTGATAGTATGAGTAGTAATGCAATAGAAATTATAAATGTATCTACCCAAGAGTTATAAATAAAACTAAATTACGGCTTATTTCTGCATTTCCGTCAAAATTACCCCCCCCCCTTATCCATTCACTGCATGGTTTCGTCCTGTCCTACGTAGAATCACTTAGTGAGATCAGATGTCTTTGAGTTTGACGAAGATGTATAAGTCCAGTCATCAAAATATCTAAATATTTGTGGATTGGAAACAAATGGAAAGCTGACAAGCTTGAGCTGCAATTCTATGGATGTTTTGCCCGGCAGGTCTTTGAGCCAGTCACATGACTGAAAACTATGAATTGTAGCCTCTAAATTTGATAATGATCAACACCATTGATTCGAAGTGCCAACAATGCTTTGTAAAGCCTTTTTACCATGCCAGTAAAGCTACTGGAATCTCAATTTACCAGTTGCTGACTGCGATGCAGATTTTTTCAAATAGGATACACATCTCGACCACAGAACGTCTCTGTTCATGGTATATAAACACTCAATTCTATGTTTTAAAATATTGCCCTGGTCACATTGAGCCAATATTTTTTCTGATGACTTTTGTGTGACTTATCACGCTGTAGCTAGTATGAGTAGTCTAACAAAATGCTTTCTCTGTCCAGATTTGACTACAATAATAATAACTGACACTTCAAATCAACATTTAAATTTCAACTTTTACTAAATATAGTTTTTAATCATGTCTGAAAATATATAAATGAATAACCTGATACAAGTAACGTGCTTTATGTCTTAAGTTTTCACTCTGCAGCAAACAGTTTATATGTGTTATATGTTATATTTTTATTGTAATTTTTTTTATTCTCAGCCCCTCTCAACGTCCTACTGGCATATGCGATCACAGTCTTCTTACTCTTTTGATGCTGGTACAAGACTGCTCCCAACCCCAGGTTGCTCGCATCAGTTTCAATCACAAAGGGAAGCGTGAAATCAGCATACCCCAGTGTTGGGGCACTGGTAAGTTTGTCTTTGAGACGTTCAAATGCCGTCTGACACTGGGAAGACCAAGAGCTCTTAAACACCTGAGCTGCCTTGACGGGACTTGTCTCTCTGAGGCACACATTCACTACATCATGCAATGGCCCAGCTATCTGGGAGAACCCTTTGATGAATATTCTGTAATAACTACAGAACCCCAAGAATGATCTGAGTTCCTTGAGAGTGCTAGGGACTGCCATTTCCGAACTGCACTTATCTTATCATAACTGCACTTATTTTATCTT
>NW_015631075.1:23075-25300 GCF_001515625.1 Sinocyclocheilus rhinocerous | reverse complement strand
ATTCAATTAAATTCAAGTTTATTTGTATAGCGCTTTTCACAATACCAATCGTTGCAAAGAAAGCAGCTTTACAGAAAATATTACGTTTCTACATTATATTTAGGAGTAGGTTATTAGTGGTGATTTTGGCAGAAATGTTCAGTAAGAATCATGCAGTTAGTTACAAATTACATGTAATCAAACAGACGGTGAACACTTTTAACTGCAATGATTATATGTTGTGATTAAACTTTGCGAAAATGTAACCAACACATTTGACTATCATGTTCTAATCACTGATTGTGTATGTCATTTTTAATAACTATTGAACAGTTCATAGGTTTCTATTCATGTTTGGTATGTTTGTGTTTGAGAATTCTGTCCCGAGATGATGATATCAGTCAATTCTTTGTAAAACGTATCATATTCTTGTTATAGAAATCATGTCTAAATTATACTTTCACATAGTATAAGACTATGTGACATGACACACGTTGATTTGTGTATTGGGAGGTGAAACATACCAACCCCCCGAAATAAGACAATGTCTATTTGGTCAAGACACCATTTGACCTTAACGATACCCATACTTGTAATAAATTTCTTTACTTTTTATATTCTATCAACAACTTTTATTGTCTGCTAATTGTATTTGTATATGGAACATGTTTGCTTATTGGGCTTTCTGTTTTAAATTTCTCAATAAAGCTTTTGAATTGAATGTCTTTATTGTCATTGTATTTTTCTGCATCCAATCAAACTAGGAGCACTGCTTCTTACTGGTGTTAGAAAACAAACATACAGTATAACCACAGACAATAAATAAGACTTTAGACTGTACAGTACAATTATAAAAGTATATACACAAGTGACTGAATCATAAAATTGCTCATTGAGCAATCTGAGTAAAGTGAGCATTGACAGTACTGCACATTGACCTCTACACTGATACGAAGCAGTAAGTATATGCAAAAATTACAAACTGAAATGGGTTAAGTGGCAGTAGTGATAAGTGACCAGATACAGTCTTGCACATTGACACGCCACATTTAGTGCATTTGTTAAGGTCCTGATAAATAAAGTCACCATGTGATCGTATTGCACATCTACATTCTGCATATTGTATAAAAACAGCATTATAGACAGAAAAAGAGACTGTAGTTGAATAACTTGAATAGAAATGGTGCATTTGTGAGGTAATGTTAAAATACTAAGGCAAAGGTCAAAGTCCTGACAGCAACTGGAATGAAACTGTCCTGTAAGCGAGTGCTTCTTGTTCTTAAGGATCTGTGAGATGCAGGACACTAGAGATGCAGTACACTAGAGATGCAGTGCACTAGAGGTGCTGTACACTAGAGATGCGGTGCACAAGAGATGCTGTACACTAGAGATGCAGTGCACTAGAGGTGCAGTACACTAGAAGTGCAGTACACTAGAGGTGCAGTACACTAGAGGTGCAGTACACTAGAAATGCAGTACACTAGAGGTGCAGTGCATTAGAGATGCAGCGCACTAGAGATGCAGTGCACTAGAGATGCAGTGCACTAGAGATGCAGTACACTAGAGATGCAGTACACTAGAGGTGCAGCGCACTAGAGGTGCAGTGCACTAGAGATGCAGTACACTAGAGGTGCAGTACACTAGAGGTGCAGTGCATTAGAGATGCAGCACACTAGAGATGCAGTACACTAGAGATGCAGTACACTAGAGATGCAGTGCACTAGAAATGCAGTACACTAGAGATGCAGTGCACTAGAAATGCAGTAAACGGTATTACTATTCTTATGATACTGCACATCAGTCCGGTTCTTTAACTGTATTCTTTTTTCTTCTTTAATGAAAAAAGGGCCCATTTAATCCATTTAGATCCCTTTTTACAAGAGAAGCAAAACAGATCAATTACAAAGCAACATGACAGTATATCTTGCATCTGTGTTCCTAAGTACATCGTAAGTGGAAGAATAGTCATTTTAAGAACAACAGTGAATAAAAAGGTTAAAAATAATTCTCAGTTCTCTTAAAGTGTTACAGCCTCTTCAGCTTCCTGAACAAGAACCGTTTGTAAAAAGCTTCTACTTTCCTTCATGAAATAATAAGCAATCTATAATTGATAAATATGCATTATAAGACATTTTAACATTATATGAAACTCATAAGAAAGCACAATGAAATTATTTATATCATGAAGCAAAATTAAATACAAGAACAAAACTTTCTGACATTGTTCTTTGGGAAGGAACTCCATC
>NW_015631075.1:12177-13104 GCF_001515625.1 Sinocyclocheilus rhinocerous | reverse complement strand
CACTAGAGATGCAGTACACTAGAGATGCAGTACACTAGAGATGCAGTACACTAGAGGTGCAGCGCACTAGAGATGCAGTGCACTAGAGATGCAGTACACTAGAGGTGCAGTACACTAGAGGTGCAGTGCATTAGGCACTAGAGACACTAGAGATGCAGTACACTAGAGGTGCAGTACACTAGAGGTGCAGTGCATTAGAGATGCGAGATGCAGTAAAAAGTAAATAAATTTATTTTTATATCCATATAAAGTATGGATATCGTTAAGGTCTAAATAGTATTACTATTCTTATGATACTGCACATCAGTCCGGTTCTTTAACTGTATTCTTTTTTCTTCTTTAATGAAAAAAGGGCCCATTTAATCCATTTAGATCCCTTTTTACAAGAGAAGCAAAACAGATCAATTACAAAGCAACATGACAGTATATCTTGCATCTGTGTTCCTAAGTACATCGTAAGTGGAAGAATAGTCATTTTAAGAACAACAGTGAATAAAAAGGTTAAAAATAATTCTCAGTTCTCTTAAAGTGTTACAGCCTCTTCAGCTTCCTGAACAAGAACCGTTTGTAAAAAGCTTCTAATTTCCTTCATGAAATAGTAAGCAATCTACAATTGATAAATATGCATTATAAGACATTTGAACATTATATGAAACTCATAAGAAAACACAATTATATTATTTATATAATGAAGCAAAATTAAATACAAGAACAAAACTTTCTCAACTCCATCATTGAGTTGATCTGAATCTCACAGTTGAATCTGCTGGTTTTGAAGATGAAGATTAACTTTATTCACTGTGAAAACTTTAGATAATATTTCTTTGTCATGTCGCTTGTAATGACAGATTTATCCAGATTATATTTTATTGCTTGATGCATTATTGTGTCACATTTGGTGAGGACACAGCATCAGATCTGAAAGTG
>NW_015631075.1:10516-12083 GCF_001515625.1 Sinocyclocheilus rhinocerous | reverse complement strand
AAATTACAAGGCAACTGTAATGACACTGATTTTCTCATGCCTGACAATAAAAACAGCAGCATTTGATCTGTCTCTGCAGTTTCTGACACTGTGAATGTCGTTTAAGGATGTTGATATTCACCGATTGTCCGGCAGGAGGCGCCAGATCTCCATTATTGGAGATTATCATTGACAGAATGAATGAAGTTTATTGACCAAACTCTAATGCTTCTCTGCTTCTGTCTGCTGTTTTTGTGCTTTATATGGTGTTTCTCGTGTTCAGTGAGCTGTGGCTGTAAACACTGAACTGGTCTGTCTGATCAATTCAGGTGAATGTTTCATGCAGTTTGTTTTAGGGAATTTAGCTCATTCTTGCTCTAAGCTACAAAACACTTAATACAAAACACTTAATAGTAATATTATTAGTGATGTTTGTCAGAATAGGAAACGTACAGGAGTCGGTCGCCTCTTCCACAGGTCACGTGATGGTGGCGATGACGTCACTGCATCTGTTCGCGCGGAACCGAAAGTGAAAGTAAAGCTGAACAGCAGGTCGACTCCTGGTGAGACCATATTTCCCGCACTTCTGTGTTTTATGCACAACTGGTGCTTTTTAGATATTATAAATCATTACAAATATAGGCTGTATTGAGTTATGTTTTTAATGTGTTTGTTGTCATCTTCATGGGCTTGTTAGAGGGTCAAGTAAAGATGGGTCAAGTGTTCTATCCGATTCTTGAAGATGGCTAAGGACTCAGCTGCTCGGATTGAGTTGGGCAATTCATTAAGGAGGGAACAGTTAATGAAAAAGTCAGTGAAAGTGATTTTGTGCCTCTTTGAGATGGCACAATAATGCGTCGTTCACTTGCAGAACGCAAGCTTCTAGAGCAGTGATGGGCAAACGTGGCCCTTCCAGGCCACTTTCCTGCAGAGATTTGATCCAACCCTGATATGACTCACCTGCCTGTAGATATTTATATTGGAAAACAAGACAAAAATACTGAGTAAGAAAATACTTTTTGCAGTGTATCTCTTCAAAACAAACCTCACTGAAGTGTAATATTGTTGAATATGTATACAAGGCACTTCAACAGCTGCTCATCTCTCTTTCCAGAAGATGTTGAGATGCTTTTATGCTCTGTAAGCACTCTCTTGTCGTACAGACGTATTCATTGACCAACTGAAAAAGCTCTGAGATTGTTTCAGTGATTAGAGCCATTGTTCAAGCATGTCTGTGGAAATGGAATCATCATGGCAACAGTCCTGTTCATAAACCCTGAAGAGGACAATACATGTACCCTTATCATACCCATATAATGTGCATCTCCATCAGATCGTCCTCTATTTCTCTACCTTAGAATATATTGCTCAAAAGCACTGCTAAAATCAGATAAACACATCTCAAATCCAGAAGCTATGAATTCAGAAAGACAAAATCTTAAAGTCTGTTCCCGAGTAATGATTCAATATCCATTGTGCCCAAGAAAATAAAGCATGAAATAAAGCGATATCATGATTATCATCGAAAATGATTCAAGTTTTAGGAAAAGTCAAGAAACGCAAAACATGGTTCAAGTTTCCAAAAGCA
>NW_015631075.1:0-7394 GCF_001515625.1 Sinocyclocheilus rhinocerous | reverse complement strand
ATGATCATACCCACATGGCCAAGAAGGCCAAGAACTCTACACAGGATTCAATACAAAAATAAAGTTATCAATAAAAAAAATTTGAAGAAGTAACAATCTGTAATACAGTTGTGACATATCCTAACTGCTTTAGTACCATGACATTAATACTGTAGCTGTAAAAACAAAAGCCCTTTTTTTACCCTCCTGCCTAACTAGCCAAACATTTCAGTCACAGGAATGAGGTAAGTGTGATTTCCTGAGTATAATGTCTCTCTTGTATTGTGTTTACAGTAAACACTGGAGTTCAGACAGTCAAACACTGCCTGCTTGCAAATGATCTTTCTCTTCTTTAGGATGAAGAGGGAAAGATTAGCTAATCAATGGTATAAATGCACTTGCTCTTTCTTTTGGTTGTTTTCATGTCTATCTCCTCCTTGCCACCTTCATCTTTGATTAGCCTAAAAGTAAAATAAAATGACATTCAGAGGACTTAAAGCGAAAGTCCCCTAAACGTCCCGAATGGCCGCTGCACGTCCTGTGAACGTCCCCTTGAACGTCCGGAGGACGTCTTCGCGAACGTCCGCTCGACGTAAAAGGGGACCCTACACGCTGACGTCCGGCGGACGTTCGAAGAGGCCATTTAGGGGACGTCCTGGGGACCTTTTTTTGTTAGCTGGGCAGTCATCTGGGTGGTTACGGTGCGAGTTCCGGCCTCGGATGTACCTTTATTAGTTGATGACGTCCGTTTTGGTAAGATGGCGGTGGCCAAGCGGCAAGCAGTATCTCGTGAAGCTCCCTCTGAAGATTCACGCGGCGTTTCTGTTGTTTTACCGCGTTGAAAAGTTAAGTCCGTCGGCGATTATAGCGATCCAACAACTTCACCTTTGCTGGATTACTAATCACTTCATCACACTTTGCTGGATGCCAAGTAGGTTGTTGTTTAGACGCTGCAAGGATGCCGTTGAGCAAGTGTGTATTTTGACATGGACTGACGGATTGGGAGTCTGAAAACTATCAATCTCAACGCTTAAGGAGTCACAGAGTCACGGAATTGAATCGGACTTTCTGGAAAACGAGGTTGTGAGTAAAATACAGCGGCTGTGGATACTGTTGACGGTTGACTGATAATATTAGTATTACTTTTTTTGTGTGTGTGCCACTTTGACTATTGGGAGTTCATTTGTGCTGATGATTTAAATGGGATTTCCGGAAAAACGGGTTTGTGAGAAAAATACAGGGGCTGGGGATACTTTTGAGGTTTGACTGAAAATTTTAGTTTTTTTTTTTGTGTGTGTGTGCCACTTTGACTATTGGGAGTTCATTTGTGCTGATGATGATATCAGAAACTGAACGGAATGTTTTGGGCTTGAACTGATCTATTTTCCTTGGCTGGACTACCTTGCTTATGCTACGGACAATTTCTAATGAACTGCTTGCTCTCCTTTTCTGTGCATTTATTATGTTTTGTCTGATTTGATGAACTTTTGAACCTTGAATATATTGATCTGAAAACTGCAAAAGGTGATTTATTGTGTTCAATGTTATTTTTTTATGTCGAAGGTTTTTTTTCCCATTTGTAAAATTTAAGGATTTCCTAACTCACAAATTTCAGGGTATGTGGCTATTTAGTTACACAGGCCTTTGTATGTTTCTTGACTTAGACTGACTTGACTAAGTTTGGTTTGATTAAACGACAAACTCTGTCTGGCACCCCAGCATTTAAAAAGAAAATAATTTTTTTCAACCAAGAGCAGGAAACGTTACAACTTGACTGGTTTTTTTTTCCTGGACTACGAAGATTTTGATCTAAAAGCTTTGCTTAAATTTTGTTGACAAGTATAAATTGTCCCTATAAATTTATTTTATAATGGATGACTGGTGTGATACAATGAATGAAATGAGATAATGAAAAGTGGCAAAACAAAATAAATAAAAATGAACAACAAAACAACTTTGGGCTACATTGTGACACTATAAACGTTATAACATGTAAGTTGATGAAAGCGTATAATGCGATGCACTTGCTACATCAGATAATGACAGACAAAACACAGATCTACGTCATTCACTGGTCAAAAACCGTTAACTACATATTAGCTTGATTTTCATCAAATGTAATGATAAAGCCACAATACAAACTCTGACGACGCAGTGCTTAACCCTCAAAAGGCCCTAATTTCCTGTTTACACTTTAAATTTTGGGGTCATATTGACCCCAAAGTTCCTTAGAGTAATTGTAAAAATATATATAAATTTTTAATCATACAAATAATATATCATTTTTATTTTGTTTACTTCTCATCTATACATTAATGCTGTGTTTTGGGAGATATAAAGTACTTTTGTACCTGTTTCGCACAAAATTCCTCAACTACACCATTAGCTTGCATGTGAAATATTATTTTTTTTATGGAAAAATCACTTAAATGATTATCTAAATTTAATTTAAGTTGTTTCTGGGGATTGGGCAGCCATCAAAATGTCACTTTTTTCCTCTTTACCCCTCCTTTTGTCTCTCTCAAGGGTCTGAAGTGTATAGGAGAATATTTGTTTGAGAGTTGGCTGTTTGCACTGGGAGTTTCACTGAAGTGTGTAAATGTGGGTCGGCCTGAGAAGGAAGGAACACTGACCTCTGGATTATTGGAAGAGGACTGACCACAGCAGACAGGTCGTGTGATACTTATGTCTGCCCATGTTCTCTTTTCGTTTATTCCCACAGGCCTCTTTCTGACATTTACAAATATTTCAGAAAGCCACAGCCTATCTGCATTCTTTAAACAGGACTTAAACAACAAAAGATAGTCTGAAAAAAAATCACAAACCTGTATAGGGTTGCATCTCATATAGTATAAGAAAACAATACGGCAGAATCAAAAGGGTATGTATTGGTATGTATGTATAACCCCCCCAGTTAGTTTTTTTTTTTATTAATATATCAATCCAATCCAGATGTGATTTCATTATTGCCGATTTGAACTGATTTTTTAATTGCTGTTAAAACTGTTTAATGCACAGGTAGATCCAAGTCAGTTTAATCACTATTCTATGTTAATGCGCTGTTTTAATTGATGCACACACATCACCTGCACACAGATATTGCAGATTGTGCTGTGCACACACAAAAACATCCACAGAAACTTGTTGTCAACACTGCTGAATTGCAACATTATATTTCTCAGCAACAAGGAGGTAAAATCACTGTTTTTGAAGTAACTAAACTTACAGCTTCATTGTTTGTAGAGAGAGATGCAGGTAGTTACATGCAGATGCAGGGAATTACAAACCAACTTTTCATCTCTTTCTCTCTCTCTCTCTCTCTCTCTATCTCTCAATCGATCAATAATTAATTGAAATAAATGCTATAATTCATTCAAACAAATGTGATCTTACTGCACTACTTCATCTCTGTGTCTGATTGGAAGCAGGCTAGCTCTAACTAGCTGTAACTGAGGAAAATACATGTAATTTTTACCCTTCCGGTCAAATATTGCACCGCAAGCATCATTATTTGTTCCAAACTGTGATGCACATCTGAATAAAATGTATTATCAAAAAGGATGAAAAAAACTGTAGGGATGAGGACTTGTTTCTATCCATTGGTTGTTGATTGGATGAAGCCAGATCGGAACCCTAGTGAAAAATAAATATACTAAAATGTATTTGAAATACATTTATTTCATGCTAAGTATACTACAAATACATTTAAATATCTATGTACTTAATAAAAAAATGCCCTGAAATTGTACTGTTGGTATACTAAACTGGTATACCTTAAGTCTGCTAAATTGGAACAACTAATTTTGTATTGAATGAACTTTAATTATGCGTAAGTAGTGCTGAAGTCCAATTAAAGATATACTTAAGTACAGTGGTGTGAAAAAGTGTTGGCCCCCTTCCTGATTTCTTATTTTTTTTGCATGTTTGTCACACTTTAATGTTTCAGATCATCAAACAAATTTAAATATTAGTAAAAGATAACACAAGTGAACACAACATGCAGTTTTTAAATGAAGGTTTTTATTATTAAGGGAAAACAAAATCCAAAACTACATGGCCCTGTGTGAAAAAGTGTTTGCCCCCTAAACCTAATAACTGGTTGGGCCACCCTTAGCAGCAACAACTGCAATCAAGCGTTTGCGATAACTTGCAATGAGTCTGTTACAGCGCTGTGGAGGAATTTTGGTCTACTCATCTATGCAGAATTGTTGTAATTCAGCCACATTGGAGGGTTTTTGAGCATGAACCGCCTTTTTAAGGTCATGCCACAGCATCTCAATAGGATTCAGGTCAGGACTTTGACTAGGCCACTCCAAAGTCTTCATTTTGTTTTTCTTCAGCCATTCAGAGGTGGACTTGCTGGTGTGTTTTGGATCATTGTCCTGCTGCAGAACCCAAGTTCGCTTCAGCTTGAGGTCACGAACAGATGGCCGGACATTCTCCTTCAGGATTTTTTGGTAAACAGCAGAATTCATGGTTCCATTTATCACAGCAAGTCTTCCAGGTCCTGAAGCAGCAAAACAGCCCCAGACCATCACACTACCACCACCATATTTTACTGTTGGTATGATGTTCTTTTTCTGAAATGCAGTGTTACTTTTACGCCAGACGTAATGGGACACACACCTTCCAAAAAGTTCAACTTTTGTCTCGTCAGTCCACAGAGTATTTTCCCAAAAGTCTTGGGGATCATCAAGATGTTTTCTGGCAAAACTGAGACGAGCCTTTGTTCTTTTTGCTCAGCAGCGGTTTTCGTCTTGGAACTCTGCCATGCAGACCATTTTTGCCCAGTCTCTTTCTTATGGTGGAGTCATGAACACTGACCTTAACTGAGGCAAGTGAGGCCTGCAGTTCTTTGGATGTTGTTGTGGGGTCTTTTGTGACCTCTTGGATGAGTCGTCGCTGTGCTCTTGGGGTAATTTTGGTCGGCCGGCCACTCCTGGGAAGGTTCTCCACTGTTCCATGTTTTTGCCATTTGTGAATAATGGCTCTCAC
This sequence comes from Sinocyclocheilus rhinocerous, assembly GCF_001515625.1. NCBI lineage: Eukaryota > Metazoa > Chordata > Actinopteri > Cypriniformes > Cyprinidae > Sinocyclocheilus > Sinocyclocheilus rhinocerous. The sequence continues at coordinate 2,420 of NW_015631075.1, read as the reverse complement.
TGTGGTTCGCTGGAGTCCCAAAGCTTTAGAAATGGCTTTATAACCTTTTCCAGACTGATAGATCTCAATTACTTTCTTTCTCATTTGTTTCTGAATTTCTTTGGATCTCGGCATGATGTCTTGCTTTTGAGGATCTTTTGGTCTACTTCACTTTGTCGGGCAGGTCCTATTTAAGAGATTTCTTGATTGCGAACAGGTGTGGCAGTAATCAGGCCTGGGTGTGGCTCGAGAAATTGAACTCAGGTGTGATAAACCAGTTTTAACAGGGGGGCAAACACTTTTTCACACAGGGCCATGTAGTTTTGGATTTTGTTTTCCCTTAATAATAAAAACCTTCATTTAAAAACTGCATGTTGTGTTTACTTGTGTTATCTTTGACTAATATTTAAATTTGTTTGATGATCTGAAACATTAAAGTGTGACAAACATGCAAAAAAATAAGAAATCAGGAAGGGGGCCAACACCTTTTCACACCACTGTATGTATATATATATATGTATGTGTGTGTGTGTGTGTGCATAATAAATAATCTTGTCATATATAATGTATGGCATTACAATAGTTTAAAAGTGTGAAATTATTTAAATAAAAATAGAAAATAATAAATTACATAATAATGTTAATCATAATCTAAGTAGTAAATAAATGAACAGTTTATCCCATCCATGCAGAATTCCCAAAAATGTGATGGTTCAGAATGACTGATTAAGGCCTTAGAAATAAATAAAATAATCAAATGTAAAATAATAATAATGTGTTCTGTTGCAAGTTCACATACTTAAAGGTGGGGTAAGTTTTTTTTCAAAAAACGCTTTAGAAAACTGATTCAGGCCCACTAGCAGAACAAACTTGTAGCCAATCAGCAGTAAGGGGCATGTCTACTCATGATGTGGAGGAGAGAGCGTTTTGTGCACAGGACGGACATTAGCCGAGCCGAGCGACAGAAAGATAGAGATTGCTGATAAAAAAAACAGAGGAAAACGTCTGCGGAACAAAAGAAGACTTAAGGCAAGAAGTAGGACCAGTGTAAATATTGGATTAGCTTTCAGAACAGTTTATCCCATCCATGCAGAATTCCCAAAAATGTGATGGTTCAGAATGACTGATTAAGGCCTTAGAAATAAATAAAATAATCAAATGTAAAATAATAATAATGTGTTCTGTTGCAAGTTCACATACTTAAAGGTGGGGTAAGTTTTTTTTCAAAAAACGCTTTAGAAAACTGATTCAGGCCCACTAGCAGAACAAACTTGTAGCCAATCAGCAGTAAGGGGCATGTCTACTCATGATGTGGAGGAGAGAGCGTTTTGTGCACAGGACGGACATTAGCCGAGCCGAGCGACAGAAAGATAGAGATTGCTGATAAAAAAAACAGAGGAAAACGTCTGCGGAACAAAAGAAGACTTAAGGCAAGAAGTAGGACCAGTGTAAATATTGGATTAGCTTTCAAGCGCTGGAGAAAACTCAAGGAGCGGAAGGCCTGCGATCGGATGCCGAGGTTGTTTTGTTTCTTCTCGATTGGTGAGTAACACCGTGTCTAAATGTCAACATTGGCTACCAGAAATCGCTTACCCCACCTTTAATCTTATGTTTTCTCATGGTTTATTGTTGAGCTGTCGAATTGTCATATGTTGAAATAATCAGTTCCAAGTTCTCACAATATGACATGTATAAAATATAAAAAGCCTAATACAAAAAGAAACACTAATGCAAATAACCGCCCTACAGCACCACAATATGCATGTCCATATTAATCTAAATATAGTTCGATTTTGTAATAACTACATTCATTGCAATTAGGTAATAAGATCATTAACATGTTAGTGTCAGGATTATGGACCTGTTCTGTGTCTCGTTTTGCCCGTTTCTGTTCCTGTTTGTCCTTATTTGGTCATGTTCCTGTCCTCGTTTAGTTTTATTATGTTCCATTGATGTCACCTGTGTTCCCCTGATTGCCCTTTGTTTAAAAGTCCTAGTCCAGGGGTGTCCAAACTCGGTCCTGGAGGGCCGGTGTCCTGAAGAGTTTGGCGCCAACCCCAATTAAGCTTTGTTTATTAGAGGAATAATTGGTTAGCTGGAAAATGTTACATCGCGACCATGCTTTTGGATGCCGTTTGAGCCCATATAGCCTACACTGAAAAAATGGCAATGGGGTGGTTGTTGAATTTTTAAATATGCATTTCGCATTTCTTACATGATTAATTTATGCTTCTCATCTAAACATATTTTAATCATGTACCATGTATTTATTCTGTAAGGATGTTCAACCATATAGAATTAATCATGTTGAAGCTAAATGAAGTAGTTGTTTTCTTCAGAAACCCCGCCCTTTTTCGAAGGAAACCAATTCGCGCCCATTGCCATTTTGTCTCTCACTGTGGATGGGATCTGAGCTCTACACTGAGGTAATTAAAACTTGA
>NW_015631074.1:1217370-1244133 GCF_001515625.1 Sinocyclocheilus rhinocerous | reverse complement strand
GTTTTCTACCGTAAATTTTACGGAATTTTTTTTACAGTGTATGTATATGTTTAAGTAAATAATAACATTAATAAATTGTAAATATATATTTATCACACACACATTTTTTACATTTTATTTATATGCCTATAATGGAATTATTAAGCTATTTTTCTCTCTCTAGCATATTAGAGAGTCATATATTATATTCATGCACCAGTCATGAAAATGTGATTTTGCTTCTAATTATTTTCATTTTTGTGTCTTATGCAAAGAATATTACCTACACTGTACAAAAATAACGGTAAAAGACTGTAAAAATGCTACAGTAAAAACCTGTTAAATGGTTAACAATAAATTCCCCTACTATATACGGTGAAAACCTGTATTGTACATTACATGTAATTTTACGGTAGTATACCGTTTTTGGAAGTGGAAAAATACAATTTACAGTGAATAACTGTAAATTGACTTAACGGTAAAAGACTGTAAAAAAGCTACAGTACAAACCTGTTAAATGGTTAACGGTAAATTCCCCTACTATATACGGTGAAAAACTGTATTGGACATTACATGTATTGGACATTAATTTTACGGTAGTATACTGTTTTTGGAAGTGAAAAATACCGTATAATTTACAGTGAATAACCGTAAATTGACATTCCCAGAATTCTCTGCGATACATTTCAAATTTGATGGTTTTTTTGTTGAAATAACTGTTTCTTCTTCAGTTTTGTATATTAGGGTTGTGTGTTACACCTAATGTTGTTAAATGAATGTTTATTGTATTATTTCAGTTTCATGTGTGTTACCATGATGGTGTTTAGTGTTTGTGTGAATGACACTGTGCACCTTCTTTATATGTTATTATTTAAAAGCTGCTTGTGATGGGCTTTGGTTCATCATGTGACTTTCTCATCACCACCTGCATTTGGTGGTTATCAGTGTATTACAAAGGTACAAAACAGATTTCAGTACTTCAATAGTTTGGTATATTAACATTATTTCAGTTAATGAAATTACGGTATTTAACTGTAAATTTAAGTTAAAACCATAAAACCTACAATGTTGCTACTGTATTTTTTAAAGTAAAATTCCGGCAACCACAGCTGCCGTTTTTTTTACCGTAAGTTTTACAGTTTATATATGTGAGCTCTAGATAAAAAAATACACTTTATGGATCCTAGATGAAGTTCCTATAGAAAAAAAGAAATTTTAAAAAGAGGCAAGTATATATAAAAACAAGTATAATTAAATATCTAAAGCTACTTGCATTTGGATCTCTGTTGTAACATGATTCATCAAGGTTAGTTTGAAACCCTTTAGATACTAAAAGGCAATTTTCTGTAAATGAGAGCGTTGATGATTTTGTTAAATGAGTCAATAAAAACAAATATTATTGTGACTCAGTTATATAAGATGTGAAAAGAGCTGTTGACTGTGGCGTTTCTGTAGTAATGCCACATTTAAAATGGCCGCCTGAGGATAGTTCGCAATATTTCCCGTTGATAGTCATGGATCATGTCAAAGCACAGGCTTGTTCAAATTTATTAAGGAAATATTTAACCATTTATCTCCGGTCAGAAGCACAGTCATACTCAGAAGGCCTTCTTGCTTTCATTTTTATTCACCCAATAAGGGCTTGTCAGTTATGTGTCACAATATCCTGCTGCAGGTGTGTGTGTGTGTGTGTGTGTGTGTGTGTGTGTGTTAAATGGATGTAGTTCATTCTGCAAACCTTTTTAAAATGAATTCACCTAAATATTACAATTCAAAATTTTAATTTCAAGGTGAATTATTGCTTAAAAGAAACTGCTGTTGATGCATCTGGTACTGAAGTAGCTAGACAGCATGCTTTTCCTTCTGTTTTTATATGTAAATTGTTAAAGCTTCAAAGAGGCCAAACTCATAAATTACATTATGATTAAAGAATCTACTTTCCATTTACACGCACTGTAAATCCCAGCTGCCAGGAATCTCTTTCCAACATCAGAGACGACCGCAGGATTGAAGTGGTACAAGAGGGGGAGACGCGCAATTCAGGGAACAAAGCAACACACACACATGTTCGGTCCTCAAACATTCCCAGTGGAGCTGCAGGAGGCCTGAATGACATGAATTCATGGAAACGCTCCTGTTCTCCACATGTGTTGTGAGCTGGATCAAACTGTTATACTGTCCACATTCTTACATGCTGAAAAGTGCTGAAGCCTCATTTACAGGCCACTATTTACACAGAGCCAGACAGAAAGTGGAGATGTGACACATTGTGAGATGTAGGAAGTGCTCGTTGAGTCACAGCTGACTGTATTTGAGACAATATGTGACACACGGCTGGTTTATCGGCTCACAGCATTCCCACGCTCACGCAAAACATGGGAATGTTGCAGGAAATTTTCAAATTCCAGCCCTAAAAAAAATTAGTGGAAATTTATGCAACTTTTAAAAGTGTTGAAATTTTGAAGTTTTCTAGTTGTGCTCAGCACAAACATATTTAATCTGCTAATTATTGTAGCGAATCAGCTCATTTATGGGGAAATATGAATAATTAATCACAACTAGTTATAATTAATTATAGATATTTAGATCCGCTGTAGATATTTACTTGACCTCTCAGGGTCAACTGTCTTGTCAATTCTAAGAACGTTAATTTCCTGGTTAAGGGAAATAACTTTCTTACTGTACAATTCTACAAAAGCTTGTAGCATAAATCTGCATGATTAAGTGACTCCAGTTATTAGCAAACAATGAACAACGTCAAGTGTGATACAAGTAAGGTTTTATTAACTACATAAACACTTAAACTAGTCTAACACACTACATAAACACTCGTTTGCACACACATTCACTCACACTGCAGGAGAAATTAAGCAGACAGAAATAACACCGAAAGTGAGAGACAGAAGGAGAAGAGACAGACAGAAATAGCAGAACGGTAAGTTCACCCAAAAATGAAAATTCTGTCATTATTTTCTCACCGTCATGTTGTTACAAATCCGTACGAGTCAGATCTTTTCAGTGATCCAATTAACAGCGCAGTCTGAGTGATCGGTGCTGGAGTGAAAAAACAGCTCACCGGAGGAGAAGACTGTCAATGAATAATGACTTGTTTCGATCTGTTCATCAAAGTCATACAGGTTTGTAGTGACATGTTGGTTAGTTAATGATGAGAGAACTATTGGCTTTAACCACTCAGACAGAGTCAAACTGTCAAAGCTGATGGACTGTCAGCTGTTTTATGCTGTCCTCTGCTCTTCTCTTCTCTGCAGACAGTCGGGCTTCATTACTTATGGTGGTGCTGGGAGCAAATGCACTGTAGTTTAGAAAGACAGAAACCGTTTGTCTTTCCCCTCCACAGTAATGATTTCACTGGAGAAGGAGAATACTCGCTGTTTCAGAGTTAATCTGATACTTTGAAGAGATACTTTGTGTGTCTTCATTGCAGCTTTTTTAAAAAGAATAATCTGGATCCTTCAATTCTGTCTAATTTCAGACCTATTTCTAAACTCCCCTCTTTATCTCCCCACCCCAGACCTGTACGTCATCTTGTGTTTGACAAACATTATACAGGGCAACAACTCACTGCGTGATGTAGCCTATAAAACGCAGTTATGTGCCCCTAAAATTCAAGATATTGGGGCAAAAAAAATGCCCCTGTATGAGTTTTTTCTCATATTTATATCATATTTGTCCCGAACAGCATGAGTGCAAATGTGATTTTAAACAACAGTTCAGTAAATAAGTTAATTTTAAATATATGCAAATAATGCAAGAACATATATATTTAGCCTAAATGATTATGTGTAGTAAATATTACGTTGAATCAAATAAAATATTTCTTCCTAAAGCTACTTTTTGTAATATCTACTTGATATTTTTCTCATTTAGCACAACAATGGCTTTAAATGATCTTTTGGGGGTAATTTTACAGCCAAATTTAATTTGCGATTAATTTGATTAATCGCTACATCATGTAATTAATTTGATTACAATTTTAATTGAATAACAGCCATATTTATAATATGTGGAGGCATGACATGCAACCTGTATATGTTGGCATTTGTTTAATTGGACTAGATTCTACCAAGTGACAGATGAATTTAGTTAAAATAAAACATATTTGATTTGACCATTAACAAAAACATTTTCTTCTCCTTTTTAAAAGTGTATTTTCATGCATAAGCTATATCTTTCAATAATATGATATTTAAATCTTTAGATTTATGAGCAAAGCTCTTTTCGAAACATATAATGCAATGCAATACAATGATCATTGAGAGATAAACAAATAAACAGTCCTGATAGATATTTGATACTCACATTTTAAGATGATTTTACTAAAAATGTGTGTGGAAGTTAACCTAAGTGAGTGCTCTTCTTGAAATATTAATATAAAAGTTATTCGTACGTTAACTTTATACAAATCACTAAAGATTTCACAGCAAAAAGACACATGAATGACCTGAAGAGGGAGCTAAAAGGCCTTCACCTGTTTGTTTTCCAGCTCAGTTCTGGGTGAAGTTTTGCAAAGTATGTGGAGAAGTTTTTGTTGTAGTCCATGCAGACTAAGGAAAAGGCTACACTGTAAAAAAATACCGTGAATTTAACGGTAAAAGACTGTAAAAATGCTACAGTAAAAGCCTGTTAAATGGTTAACGGTAAATTCCCCTACTATATACGGTGAAAAACTTTATTGGACATTACATGTATTGGACATTAATTTTACGGTAGTATACCGTTTTTGGAAGTGAAAAAGCATAACTGTAAATTGACATTCCCAGAATTCCCTGCGTTACATTTCAAATTTGATGTTTTTTTTGTTGAAATAGCTATGTTTATTCTTAGTTTTTTCTTATCAGTTTTGTATATTAGGGTTGTGTGTTACACCTAATGTTGTTAAATGAATGTTTATTGTATTATTTCAGTTTCATGTGTGTTACCATGATGGTGTTTAGTGTTTGTGTGAATGACACTGCACCTTCTATATATGTTCTTATTTAAAAGCTGCTTGTGATGGGCTTTGGTTCATCATGTGACTTTCTCATCACCACCTGCATTTGGTGGTTATCAGTGTATTACAAAGGTACAAAACAGATTTCAGTACTTCAATAGTTTGGTATATTAACATTATTTCAGTTAATGAAATTACGGTATTTAACTGTAAATTTAAGTTAAAACCATAAAACCTACAATGTTGCTACTGTATTTTTTAAAGTAAAATTCCGGCAACCACAGCTGCCGTTTTTTTTACCGTAAGTTTTACAGTTTATATATGTGAGCTCTAGATAAAAAAATACACTTTATGGATCCTAGATGAAGTTCCTATAGAAAAAAAGAAATTTTAAAAAGAGGCAAGTATATATAAAAACAAGTATAATTAAATATCTAAAGCTACTTGCATTTGGATCTCTGTTGTAACATGATTCATCAAGGTTAGTTTGAAACCCTTTAGATACTAAAAGGCAATTTTCTGTAAATGAGAGCGTTGATGATTTTGTTAAATGAGTCAATAAAAACAAATATTATTGTGACTCAGTTATATAAGATGTGAAAAGAGCTGTTGACTGTGGCGTTTCTGTAGTAATGCCACATTTAAAATGGCCGCCTGAGGATAGTTCGCAATATTTCCCGTTGATAGTCATGGATCATGTCAAAGCACAGGCTTGTTCAAATTTATTAAGGAAATATTTAACCATTTATCTCCAGAAAGAAGCACAGTCATACTCAGAAGGCCTTCTTGCTTTCATTTTTATTCACCCAATAAGGGCTTGTCAGTTATGTGTCACAATATCCTGCTGCAGGTGTGTGTGTGTGTGTGTGTGTGTGTGTGTGTGTGTGTGTGTGTGTGAATTTGGAGGGGGCAACAAATCAACAAACAGAATTCAAAATAAAGAAGATCAGCAGCAAAGCGTTTGGCTCATCACAAATGAGCAAAATCTTATCTTTGTTCCACTCCTAAATTTAGCCTGACATTTTGCAATGCTTAGCATAAATTGTAGAGAGCAAAGAGGATTCAGAGAACCGTTAATGCATGATGATTTAGGTCTAATTTTAGCCTTAGCTCTGATGCAAGGACGTAAAACAGCCTTGCCCGCGTAGGCTTTAAAAAATATTTCTTGCTTAATTTTTAGACTTTTTTTGAAAGCACAATAATAATTTTCTACTTTCCGCATCGTGTGATTACCACCTTTAAAAGTGCACATATTTATGAATATTAATGTTTAATCAGTTCAAAGGCGAGTGTGTGTGTAAAGTATCTGCAGTGGCAATGCATGTATGAATTGCTTTATATCGCGCTGCAGCATAGACGTCATGCCATATGTATCTAGAAGTCTATAAATACACTAAAACGTAGTGTAATAGCTATAAATAGCAGTGTCATTTTTTTTCTCAAATAAACCTCATTTCTGTTCATGGAAACTGTGATAGTAAAAGAAAAAAATATTTGTGCACTAAAAATGTCAATGTATTCATAAGTATTTTATGCACATGTACATTTTCGTACATTTACATGTACAATACTAACATACTGTCAACATATAAAACAAACTTCCGAGACAAAAATCTATATGAACCCTCTAAAGACAGAAGCAAATGATCCAGAAACTTTGGCTGAGACAGACCTTTTTATCTGCAAATTTATTAATAAATAAAATCCAGGTTGGATTAATCAAAGTAAATTCATTTGCGCTGTTCATATGGCTGAAGTTAATTATCCGCAAACCTTAATAGCAATGAAATGTATCTTAGAGACATCTTAGAAACCGTCTCTCCATGTTGATATTGATGTATCAGTCTATCCGAACGGCAAAAAATATGTGGTAGAACCACACTTTCCGCTCCAACACCTACGAATATGGATGCGATCACGTTTTTATGAGTCAAAATTATGAGTCAAAATCAGAACATCCCTAGCAAACCTCAAGATTCGAGTACGTGTTGCACAAAAAAAAAAAAAAAAACTTACAAAATTGTGCTACATTGGCAGTTTCATTTGAAATCGGAGATTAGGAAAGAAAAATGGCACTGTTTCCATGCACGCTTATCTGCTTTAATCCAGTTCTGAGTGTGCCGTGTTCCCTACATCTACTCCACGGAGGTTTGCTACACTGTCAGCTTTTCCATCCATCTGTTGCGAAGACCTCGCTATTGCCTCCACGATGCCATAGATTGGCTATTTAATGCTTGCCTCCTCTGCCTTACGACACTGCAGCCACAGGTTTCATCCCAAACATACATCCACACATACGCACACAAAGCCCCGAGGGAAGAGTGTGGCATCTGCATGCCAAAACAAGGGGAAAGAAAAACCCTACTGCTCAGAGCGACAGCCTGCCGGTCGAGCGCGCTGAGGACCCTGGCAGGCATCACGGTTCAGCTGAGAGATGCTGATAATATCCACCCGGGTTCGCCTGTGGACAACTTCAAAGAATGCCATTTCTCCAGAAAAACGGCCTGGGCCCTAAAAGCAGCCCGGTGTGTGAGCGCAATATGCCTTGAGACCGAGCATTATCTGTTGCTGAAGGAGGCCTAACCTCATTACGCTGCACTCGCCGTATGAGATGTCTGAGGAGTTAATGGAGGTTATTAGATTCGACCCCTCAATTTGGGTCTCAGGCAGCCACTGTAATTATTTCGGTGGGACTGATGGATGACGAAGTGGAGCTAAAGGTTTTTGCTTGTCATTTTGGTCAGTCAGGTTTCATAAAGACAGCAAATGATGATTCACACGTGGGAACCGAAAACCATCATTCGCAGAGTGTGAAGGTGCAAGGTGTTCCCAATTTCAGGGCCAACGAAAAAAAAAAAAGGCAAGACAGAGCACATGTAACTCTGCAATGTCTCAGGCAGTTAACCAGATTTTCAATCATCTAACAATTCATACAAAAACTTTAACAGAAGCTTCCAACAGGGGTCGTCCAATCAGCATTTAGCGGAAGTGCGCACAGGAACTGTTTTGCAAAACCAGGTTGGTTTGCTTTGTAGAAGATCGGTGGTCCAAACACACAACAACGCAATATCAGGTGGGTATGTTGTCAGGAAAGCAGGACGGAGTGGAAGATATAGACAATTTAGGCCCACCTTCGGATTACAGACTTATGCAGTACATTTCATTGCCATTTTATTGCATTCTACCCTGTTTTGTGAAGAAGTTCAGAAGATCTCCAAGAAGGTCATGAGCTGGAGCTAATTGCTTAGGACCATCACTTGACCAGCTTAAATAAGCTCATAACCAATTTATAACCGGCTCAGGACCAGCTTAAACCAGCTCATGACCAACTGAGGACCATCTGAAACCAGCTGCCATGCTTCAAAACATACCTAACCAGCATATGCTGGTTTTTCAACAGGGCAGTGCAAACTGATGTCATAAGTGGGCTAATTGCTACAAAATGTAGCTTTATTAAGGGTTACATTTACACATGTGTTGAAATACGATGTAAACGGCCAATACAAGGTGTAAACTGGCAATTTACAGCAGCTTCGAACATACAATCAGTATTCAAGAGACCCTTTCAAATCTTGCAAAACCAGTTGAAGATTGAGTTCCTCTGCAGAACATTTGGTGGTCTTCTTCGGTCTCTTGCTACATATTTTAATTGATTTAAGGTCACATTTGTACATACCCTATATATAGGCAATTTACAACAGCTTTGGACAATCATATTTTTGAGACAATATTCTAGAGACTCTTTAAAACCTGCAAAACCAGTTGTAAGTTTGGGTTGCTTTACAAAACTTTTGGTGATCTTTGATCTCTTGATGCCTTGCAGAGAAGCCCAGAAGATCTGCAAGAAAGTTGGGCACAATGCAAAATGATGTTGCAACTTGACCAGCAGGCTACTACATCATTTAATTTGGTTTAAGGTCACATTTGCATGTACCATCTATATGGGCAATTTGCAATGACTTTGGGCATACAATCATATTTTTGAGACAATATTCAAGTGACCCTTTAAAACCATGCAAAACCAGTTGCAAGTTTAGGTTGTTTTGCAGAACATTTAGTGGTACCCTGTTTACAATGGCTTCGAATATATAATAATATTTTTGAGATACTTTGCAAAACCTTGCAAAACCAGTCGTAAGATTGGGTTTCTTTTGCTGAATTTTTGGTTGCCTCATTTAATCTCTTGATGCCTCACCGAGAAGCCCTGAAGATTTCTAAGAAGGTTAGGCCCAATACAAAGTGATGTTGCAACTTGCCATATTACTAAAAAATGTAATTGATGTGTGGTTACTGGTCTGAATATAATGGCGACTGCAACGGCCTTGAACAGGCTTGTACAGTCTGATTTAAGAGGTTAATCAAGAGAATGTTGGGGTGCTTAGCAGAACTTTTGGTGGTATCTTTCTGTCTCTGACTTTCGGCGAAGCCTTGAAGATTTCCAAGAAGGTTAAATCTGTAATAGTCATACAGTCAGAGGACAGGTACGGTTGAATGGGATAAACCCTCAAAAGCACTTACATCAACGATAGAAACGTGTTCACAGGCTCATTTATGTCACACTGAGCTGTGCTTGAGAGAAATGTGTGCAAGAAGGTGTCACGTTCCAGTTCTCAGTCTTTAAGCATTTCAAAGCTGACCTACTTGATGCAAAGCTTCAGGCTGACATTTTGACTTAATAAGTTGTAGTTTTTTTAATGATTGCATCATCTTAAAACTAAGCTCTGGGTTGACCGTGCACACTTCAATTTGCTATTACACTTTAAGAATGAGCTGCAAACTGTGGTCTCAAAGGGGCCGTAGTAATCCTGGGAACATGGCATGTGCTCTGCAGAGAGGATCCAGAGTAGATCCAGGTCAGCTGCGAGGTCTCAGCTGTAGTAATAGGCTTCACCTGTTATCGGCATGAGGCCCTCCCGCCTGGCACACGCACACCCCTCACCCACCAACCCCAGTAGATATCAACTTAACCAACCCACTCATGCGTATCCTGCTTCGAAAAACACTCCGTCTGCCAGCTTCTGTTACACCCCTCTATTTCTCTCTCTTGTTCTCCCCCCCTCTTTCCTGCTATCGTTTGAGTCGCATCAACCAATCAGCTGTATATCTCACATCTGAAGCCCTGAAGGTGTAAATTAAAGAGAGTGATGCATCCTGGGTGGCTGCATTAAAAAAATGTCTTCAGTGAACTAAGTGAATGTTTTAAGAGTGTATTCTCCAATGAAACAATGTCTCTGATGGATATAATGCATGCAAACTTTTCAACTTAGAATTTTACATTTAAATTTGATACAATTCCATTTTAAGAGATGACGAAATTTCATTTTTCAATTTAAATGATTTTTTAAGAGTGTACGTTCCCAATGGACAAAGTCTCTGATGGACATAATGCATGCAAACCTTTTAAAATCAGATTTTTTTTTTTCATTTAAATTTGATACAATTTAATTTTAAGAGTTAAAAAAAATTAATTCTCAAATTTTAATTCAAATAGTTTGAGCGCACCAATGGATGATGTCTCTAATGGATGTAATGCATGGCAACTTTTAAAACGGGAACATATATCATTTTCAAATTTAAAGGGTTAAAATGGAAATTCGAATTTAAATTTAAAATTCCAATTTTAAAATTCTAAATTTAAAGGTATGTAATTTCTGCTCTACTATTGCAAAAGTAATGACTGTTTTCAAACAGGTTTCTCAAACCTCCTGTTATTGGTCTGCAAACAAAAAGCCACGCCCCAAACTCATGCCATTGGTTGAGCCACTGTTGCTATGCTGTTTTGAAAACACTTTTGTGTTTACATTTTTTTCAGCAGAATCCACCTAAAATGGCTGACTTAGTTGTCTCTACATATTAAACTCGGATAGAGTATTACACATCAAAAAAATTACACATTTCAGCTTTAAATTTTACATTTACATTACACATTTCAGATCCTTTAATTCCATGTCAATGCTTTTTGCATACATGTTTGTATCTAATAGGATATATTCAGTATTTAGGTTTAGTTAAGTGCTCACACAGTCCTGTGAAACTGAATTAAACCTCATTCCGCTAGTGTCAGTATGCACATTTAGCCACTTCAAGCTCTACTCTCATAATTGATCTGTCAAAATGCTTTGTCTTGCATTTTCGAAGTCTCTGCTTCAGTGCTTTGAACATTTGTGGATATTTAGGCAACACCGAACAAGACCAAAATGCTAACGACAAAAATCCACGAGAGGCTGTCTGAACAAGTTTAATCGCACTCCTCCAGAGCTGAATGTGATAGAAAAGCAGCTCAGTTGACTCAAAGAGCTGAGAGGAACTCTGGGAGTGTAAGGATAAAGGGATACATCACCCTGCAGTCTTTCCCATTTTTGCACTGAAACAGCTACGCCGCTGCATTTCCAGTCTGTACTCTGCTCAATAATTCAACTGTTTGTACCTGTGAAGTGACAGGGTCTCATTCCGAGGCCCTAAACTAATGTATAATTAAATGGCAAGCCACATGAAAGTGCATATGAAATCAAGTCAGGATCTGCTTATAGATTCAGCCTGCCAGAGCCATAATGGCACCACCTGGAATGTTTATAGTGTTAAGAGTGTTTGATTTTTATTTTTATTTTTACCTAGATTATTTCAGTTTTGCAAGTAAAAATGTTTGAAGATGCTTACCAGGTCCTTTGATTCCTTTTATTCTTAAACTCGAGAAGTTTGTTTACTGCGTTGATGTATTTCCTATTTAAACTTGCAAGAGGCGAGACTTATCAAAGGGGTTGTGCCTTTTTTGCTAGCATTAGCAAGTAGCAAATAGGCTGTGTCTCATTTCAAAGGCTGTATCCTTCGGAGGTCGCATTTATCAGCCGCGTGCACAATCAATTCAGAAAAGTAACATTACATGCCAAAGAAAGAAAGAAATTACAGTAATTTACACCTCACAAAGAATAATAGACAATTTTATAATTGTTACTTTTTTAAACGAGACATTTCCGATGATGTATGCGACCAAAAAATGCAACCACCAGATGGTGCAGCCTTCGAAATGAGAACACTCTAGGTTGATTTCAAATTAGCATACTACACTTACCATTTCTACCATATATACAAAAAGTACGGTAGTGTGCTATTTGCTAATGTAAGTGAGCAGCGGGCGATATAGAGTGCATTAGTGCACACTTTTTTAGCGGTCTTGGTTCTGGAAGTATTTTTTCCCATACAGATTTTTCAAGTCTTCGTCAAAGAGATATAAGTCATGAACCAAATCAACCAGCTAAAAGGTGAATCACATTACAAACTTTGATCTGAAGCAAAAAAGTATTCGAAAACTAAAAAAGACAAGACTGTGTATTTAACGCTTTATTGAGGGAAAAACTACAATCCCATGAAGCATTGCGAATGACAATCAAATTAAAAACAACAGAGTAGTTTGAGAGCATAGGGAGATTGACTTCATTTGCAGTGCTTCATGGGAGTGGGCGGAGCTAAAGAGTTCTTTTGGCATAATTTGCTTGTTTCGATTCTCTGATTAGTGAAGATTTCTCTGCAGAATTATGGGTAATGTAGTTTTTCACCAGGAATCTCACTATTTCATGATTATTAAAAAAAAATAGGTTGAAGTAATGTGGATTGATGACTGATTAACAACCTTGTAGCTCACAGTTGGTCTGTCTTTAGTGGTTTAGGTTCTTGTTAAAAATCAGTTTGCATATGGAGAAAACTAAATGGATTATTACTTCTCGATCCCAACTGTTGCACTCTATTGGGGGAGGCACCTTTTAAATCTAGAGAGCATTTGATTGGACAAAAGATTTGTACACGCCACTGAGTGCAGGCTGAGTCATTAGAATTTTTCAGATATTTTCCCAGCTTTTTGTCAACTTTTAGGAGTACATTAGCACATCAACAACCCCAAAGCTAACAGAAGTGGACTAACAGCCACAAATGTCTAATTTAGATTCAGACTCTAAGTATTCAGAAGGTTATTCATCTTTTGTCGAGGCACTGAATTAAACTAAATCCTTCTATCACAATAACCAACATTTGCAAAATACATCTCTCTTTGGTTTCAAATCAAGCCCAGGATGTTCCCTCTGTTTTAGATGTACGGAAAAAAGCATGACAGATGCAGGTTAGCTAGCGCTGCTCAGATCTTTGCATCTGTCCTACACCGAGCTCTAATATCTCCACCTTGCAGGCAGCAACAGGGGCGTCTTAGAGCTGTGTGCTCTTCTTTGAGCTGACTGTGAAGTTAAGACTGTAGTGTCAGTCCTTCTTTTCTGTCTTTCCCCCCCTTTAAGAACGAATGTGTGGAGTTGGTAAGTGAACACATTACGCCGGGAGCTGGGAGAGCCAGATAAGAACCTCAAAGCAGATCTATATGTCCGAGAGTGAGCAGGCAATCCGGAGAATAGGAACTCGACGAATCATATGGATTTCGCAGCACGGATTTTCACGAGGAGTGTGTAACGAGCTACTGAGTCGTCCTTCTTTTCTGTCTTTCCCCCCCTTTAAGAACGAATGTGTGGAGTTGGTAAGTGAACACATTACGCCGGGAGCTGGGAGAGCCAGATAAGAACCTCAAAGCAGATCTATATGTCCGAGAGTGAGCAGGCAATCCGGAGAATAGGAACTCGACGAATCATATGGATTTCGCAGCACGGATTTTCACGAGGAGTGTGTAACGAGCTACTGAATCGTCCTATTAGCATAATGTTAATGGTGAAAGTGGAGGAGTATATAAATAGCAGAGCATTACTCTGGTTAAATCTCTTTTCTGAAGGAGCCAGATGCCTCTTTCGCATCAGATGGTTGTAAAAGTAATGCCTCATTTCACATATTCATTCCCCAAAAATTGAATCGACTTGCATTCCGACTGCAAAAACACTTAATTTCAGTCAATTGGTAATAAACAGCATGAGTTTTAATTGATTTCAGCACAAGCTGAGAGCCGTTCGAAATAGTGCTCATACAGATAGTCTTCGTCTCAACAATTGTTTTGCAATTACTTCCCATGTATGGAGCGCTATGTGACTCAAGTCCATGTTGTCATTTTCTTTTGCCATTTTGCATCTCGTGCCCCCCTCTGTGCAAACAACAAGTTCTGGTGTGAAACGATGACAGTCTAAGAAATATGAGGAAACAGTGATAGTCGTGACTTCCTGTCATGATGTCATCATATCCGAGTTTCACAATTTGAGTTGAATTACTGAAATAAATGAACTTTTCCACGACATTCTAATTTATTGAGATGCACCTGTAATTATTAAATATAAAGTTTGATAGGTAGTTTAGTCTGTAAGTCAGACAACCCTTTCGTATCTGAAAAGAAATATATAAAATATTATAATAGTATTTGATATTATATATAGTAATAATTATAAATTATATAATTATTTATTATTAGTTATTATATTAATATAATTATATATACTATATGGGTTATTATGAATAATAATTTTTTTTTTACTAAATATAATTTAATGGAAATCTGTTTCATATCTGAATGTGTGAACTTACAAACTTTCAAGTGTGAGCAACAAACTCTCTCGTTAATCAGAGATGGAAAGTTGCCGATCAATGGAATAAATGCAATATTTAGCAAATAACACCTGCAGCTAAAGCGGTTTGGTGAAGCATTATTCGATCTGATAGTGTTTAACAAATTATGAAAAATGAATAAAGATGTCGATTTGGACAGAATACAAGTAAATGCACTTTTAATGACCTGACCATCAAAGACTCCCTTTCATGAATTTTCATTGCGTCTCCACCATTAGGTGAATAAATTAAGTGGCTGATCAAAAATAAAAACAAAAAGAGCCCAGCTTCCCTCATACTGTATAATTAATCACACAGTACAAGTAATTTAATGATGGAACTCATTTGCTTCAGATCCACATCAATATTGAAGAAAGATCACAAATCCCAACCCTAACCAAATGAACGACAGGCTCCCTTGACAGGAAATGACAGCGTACCCTGGATACGGTCAGTGCTGGTTTTGGGGTTTGGGTTAGGGAGGGGTTGCGACGCGCACACACACACACACACACACATACACACACACACACAGCTCCCCTGAAGAATGGAAGCACTGTGTCACGGCCTCCGGTTTGTTAACCAGGGCTGGGTCTTTGACAGGGAGGGGCTCTGGGCGCCTACATTTAAAATATATGAAAGTAAACAGGAGGGCAAAAATAGAATCTGTGGTCTTTAGGAAACACCACAGAAAGAAAATAGAGAAAGAGTGGAGGCAATAAAGGGAAGTTGAGATATTCAGAGTAATGTAGTATTTCAGTCTCATGCGCCCTGAAGAAATTGAAATCACATGTGCTGCAGAAAGTTGTATACAGTACTCAGTGTCAAGCATGATGCATAATGTTTATATGTACATTTTAAGTGATATTTAAGTGAATCTGACAATGTATGTAAGTATAAAATATGTAACTCAGGTTCTAAACGCTTTTTGGTAAATGTAGCATTCCAGTCACCTTATTTTGTTTTTAACACGGAAGCAAGCTATTTCCTGTAATAGTGCGAGACACATTACCCAGCTAACAGAGAACGTTATCAAAACGTTTTTGCAAGGTTCTCTCAAAGTTACGAACAGCATTATTCCAGTAACATTAATAGAATGTTTGTGTAAAATTATCTGGTCTTTAATAATGTTCTCAAAATGTTAGCACAAAACGTTATTTTTACGTCATTCATGGAACGTTTTAGTTTTTTAATATTTCTACTTGTTTCAGAATATTTGAGAATATTCAAAAGTAACATTTCCGTAATGTTTGCAAAATGATCAAATGGAATGTTCTCTTAATGTTTGCACAACCAAGAAAACTTTTTTAAACATTTAAAAAACGGTAAACGGTAAAACTATTTGTGTGACAAACCAGTGTGTTTATGATTATGATAATGAATTAAAATATTATGATAAGAAATACCAGTTTGCACTATATGTATTAAAATAACTGGAAGTGACTGACACAGGAAGTCTCACACATTTAAGTTACAAATAGCCACGCACTCTAAAATTAAAAATACGCAATATGGTAACTGCACAGCATGTAAAGTGTAAAACCGTTAACCTTAGTTTGCATGTCAGGGACTATAACTTCTATCAGAAAGATTGCATTTAATAAATTTGTCTAATAAAATAGAGTTGTAATAAAAATGTCATAATAATTGTATTATATGGTAACCACTTTGTAGACGTAACAGCCATTAGCCTTCACTTTCCACAATGTAGCACAGCCTTACTACTTAAAGTAATAATATGGATTCGACAGCATCCGTGGTGTAATGTTGATTACCACAAAAATGGACTTGTCTTTCCTTTTTTATTAAAATAATAATAATAAATGTAAAAAGCAAAATCTGTGTTACAGTGATACATAAGTAATTGGGGCCAAATCTATAAGCATTAAAATACTTATTGTTCCAATAGTACAGCCACAGCATGTAAACAATATGTGTTTGTTAACATGATATTATTATAAAAAATGTTTTCTGTGTAAAAATATATTTGTTTAGTTCGCTGCCATGACAACATAATGCCTAAAACCTAAAAAACGAGTGTGAAAGCTCATTTAATACACAAGTTTCAGCGTAAGCATTAATGTAATTGCTTTTGTAAAATTATAAGCTTTGCATTTCTGTATTTAAATCCTTGGCCCTATTGACTTCTATCGTAAGTGGCTTCTGTTGTTTGTTTGTTTTTTCCTAAAGAAAGCAATAATTCATAGCAATCAACAATATGCCACAAATTATGCCAATTGAGCTTAATTTATACTTAACATGGAATATGTGTGTGTTTTAAATAATCCATATAATGCTTATACAAACGTCTCCAGTAAGAAAGAGAATCTAGATTCTGGTGAAAAATATCAGTGTTTCATTCTCGCTTTATGTACACTCTCAGACTAAGATGGTGAATCATTAATTACAGTAAAGTGGAACTTAGTCATCTTTCCAAACATGCTTACTCAGAAATGCATGATGAAGAAATGCATGCTTTGCATGACAATGAAAGTATAGGCTAGTAGCTGTAAATCACTGAGATAACTGCAGGGTGTTCATGGGTAAACGGAGGTGGTGTTGATTCGCTAGCTCCTTTTACGTCTGTGTTTCGTGAAAATTGTTGTTTAGGTGTTGTTAGCCGTTTCTGTGAGGGTTTCTGGGCTTCTTTTTCCCTATGAAACATAAACACCGTTCTCTTTAATGTTAGCGCTCACTTCCACCAGTGCTAGATGTTTAAGAAGACAACCAGATGATTTTCAAGTCCTCATCACGGTTTGTCGCCTGTCTGCTATTATTGAAACTTGACAAACCCCCCAAATGCGTTCTAGCACGTGAAGCGCAAGCCTACCTAGCATAAACGCTGGCAGCGATTTTTACCCAGCACGATGCTATCAGTCCTGGCAGCTGCATTGTGCTAGCAGGCGCCATCCGAAACACGAAGGCTGGGGGGAGGCAGAGCACGCAGTGAGGATGTGGAAGTGGTTAAAACCGTTGAGGCCGTGGTTGAGAAGGTAGTGTCATGCGGCTACTGCTGGGAAACAGTCGTTAACTGGATGTAGAAGTCACTATTTCGTTCATAACAAAACAGAGATGAAACCGAGAGGTACAGACCATTCTTTTAGCTGGCCGCTTGTGAGAAACACAGGACGTTTGGTTTGAAGAGTTCAAGTATGTGTCTTGCTTCACAAATTGTTGCTTGGAATGACACATCACACTCACAAAGACACAGACAAGCTTGATTCTCTAACAAATTAAACTGACCCTTTCTACCAACAGGGTACTAAATTAATTTAAAGTGCTCATTAAAAGGAGATGCTTAATCTCATTAAGTCATTCATTTTTATTTTCTGTTCATTCTATATGAGAGTTTTTAAATTATGACATATTATTTTAATTGTTGAATAAGGTCAGGAAGGTCAAGACCTCAGGCCAAAATCCTCAGAGGGGGATATAATAGGCATTTGATGTGTTTAAAGCACTTATTAAGCCTAACTAAATATTATATGTGTGTTGTTTTATGTTTATCTGCTATTCATGTTATATGAGAGTTTCAACCCTGTTACCTCAGTTTGAGACAGATATTTTAAATACAGTTTAAAACTGTGATTTTGTAATTTTGTAGCAATAAATCTTAAATAAAACATGCCATAACAGTAACAGGGTTAAACATAAAAAAATACATGTATCTATTTATTAAAAAAAACAACAATAACATAATGTCAGAACAGTAGCAAGATTGCAAGTAACAGAGTTGCAGATTTAGTCTAAAGTAAGCCAGTTTGGCATTCAATGCTGGTTTGTAGTAAATTATAAAATTATAATTCATGTAAATGAAAGAAAAAAGTTTTGCCAAAACCCCCACTTTAAGAGGAGGATACAGTCATTTGATGCGTTTAAAACTTTCACTAAGTAAATGTGTTGTTTTATTTTTATTTTTGCTATTCTTTTTATATGAGCTTTTGCAACCCTGTTACCACAATTTGAAATATATATTTTAAATACAGTTTAAACTCTGATTTGGTGATTTTGTCATGTTGTAATGATAAATAATAAACATAAATGTATTTATTTACTTAAAATAGAACATGCCAGAACAGTAACAGGGTTTCAAATTTAGCCTAAACTAAGTGAGTTTGGGATCCAATGTTGGTTTGCAGTAACTGATAAAATTAGAACTCCAATAAATTATAATTCCAAGAAAAGAAAATGATTTGTTTTATACATTTTTATTACAATAATTTGAGTAAAAGGGTTGAAAATATTGAAATTATGCCATTGTACAAACTAAATATTAGCTATGTTTTTTTGCAACCCTGTTACCACAATTTGAGACATTTTAAATAAATGTTAAAACTGTGATTTAGTGATTTTGTAATTTTGTATTGATAAATATTAAATAATCATCCAAATACAAACAAATGATGTTTATTTATGTAAACAAATAGGTCAGAACAGTAACAGGGTTGCAAGTAACAGAGATGTGCATCTAAAAAAGTATATAAAGTATGCAAGTTTGGGATCCAATGCTAGTGTGTAGAAACAGGTACAAATATAATTCCTAAAAATGAAAGAAAAATTACTGTTAAATTATTACCTCTAAGGATGTGTTTAAGACTTGCTACTTTAAATATCTATTAGTTTTAACAACAAAGACATGAGAATTGTGCCTCTAATTCTTTTAAAAAAGTAATCAGACACCAAAGCATACCATTTTTGTGGAAAGTACCAAAAAGAAGGAAGTGCCCCGACAATAAATTGATTCATAAATTACACCAGAGATTACCATAAAGCATAAAGTACAGTAGGCGCAAGCTCTTGCACATTTATTTATAGATAATTTCACACCTCCACCTTCCTGGTTGCCTCAGGGTTAGTCATATCAAGGAAGGGACGGTGCTAGCTTGTCTGAGGCATTGGATAAGCTCATTTGAAGACCAGCACAGGCTCACAAATAAAAGTAGGATGACTGCGGAAAGGAGACGATTAATAGGAGAACTGTAAGATACTTCTCTAAACCTGATTTCGACAGGGGGCTATCAGAGAACTCTTAATCCAAAGCTCGGATTGATCCACGACTCCCTCACAGGTTTCGATTTTGCGGGAAGCCATTCAAGTGAGAGGGATCATACTGTATAATTACACCCACGTCCCTCTGAATTCAAAACTACCTCAGGCCTCTCGTCTTAAGCTTAAGATATTGAGGGTAATTGGCCTTTCTGATGTATGTTAATCCAGAAACACAGTCCTTAACGTAGCGACGTCTGATTGATGGATAAGAATTCGCCCTCCTCAACGTTTTCTTTCACGCAAATCGTTTTTGCATCCACAGTTCTTTGCCTTCCATTGCAGTCGATTTTAAAGGTCAAATGTGTCATTTCTGTAATAATGAACATTTTTAAACAGGTTACCTTAAAGTCCGTCCACCATTGGACGCAAATTGCCGTCTTATATAACTCGTTTCATTTCATGCATGACAAAATTACCCTGACTGAAATTATTTCAGAAATAACGAACCATTAATCCGACAAAACCGAACCTGTCTTCTTGAATATGACTTTATTTACTGTGGAACCAGCATTATCTTTCTCTGGGGCAGAGGATGTCACATGAATGCAGGGAGGCTTGTTTGACTTGTATGTACAAACTCCCCCCTCTTGCTCCTGGGGGTGAGCGATGCATCAGCAGCCGCGCATGGCCTGCATGCTCACTCAAGCACACTGCAGTGTGGCTCCAACCTTGCCTCTCTGCAACTGTCCTCTTGTATATGCATTTCGCTTGCTTTGTGCACAACGGATTTCTTGCCTTTTGTAACGTGACACAGTCAGAGCAGTTTCTTGCAGAATGTTTTTGAAGTATTAGAGTGTTCTTAAATGAAAACGGTATTTATAAATTAGTCACACTCTTGCTTTAGTCATAGTAAATTATGCAGAATATACTGTATACACTATACACACTTAGGCTTTTGAGAGCCTAACAGCAAATGGTAACCACAGTTCTCAGTAAAACTGAATATTGTTTTGCCAATAGAAAACGTTTTATCTAATAATAGATTTTTATTGTTTTATACTTTTTTTTCATAAAATTTGTATTGTTTTATGTAAAAGTGCATTATATAAAAATAGTTACATTTAATTAATAAAAAATAAAATGACTACATTAAAAACAATCAAATTTATGAAACCAAACAAATTATAATGAAACAAAATAAACTATTATTTTTATAATTAATTAATAAAGTAAACACAATTATAATAAAATATTATATATTTTTATTTAAATAAATAAATAAACCAACCACAGGGCAAATATACAGTACATGCATTTTAATGTCACTGAGAAACTAATGTATTTTTTTTTATAAAAAATGTAAGTTTATTGGATTATTTTTGTATAATTACAAAAAAGGTATTTTATTTTATTAATTAACTGAAATAAATAAATACTGAAATAAATAAACTGAAATAAATACGTTTTTATTATTGATTTAATTATATGTTTATTTATTAATTACACGAGAGTGGCGTTCCAGCGGATGACGTAGGTGTAGCGTGAGCTCCGGTGAGCATAATGTATTCTAGTCTGGTGAGAACCAAGTTTAGTTTACAGCAAAGGAAAACCAGTCTCCTCTAGGCTTATATCGAAATCCTCCAACATTTTTCTTTCCAAATCAATTAGTGACTTGTGTTTAGTTTTCTCCTCTGCACTTCCGCGTTCGTCACTTCTCACCGGAGCTTACGCTACGTCATCCGCTGGAATGCCACTCTCTCATGAACGCGTATATGACAGTTAGAGGAAGCTAAAGATTACTGTTTATAAAGTTTTAAATATGGATATTTTTCTTGCACAAACACATCAATTCACTTCAAAAGGCCTTTATTAACCTCCTGGATCCGTGTGGAGCTCTTTTTATGATGGATGGATGCACTTTTTTGGGCTTCAAAATCTCAACCCCCATTCACTGCCATTATAAAGCTTGGAAGAGCCAGGACATTTTGTAAGATAACTCAGATTGCATTTGTTGGATGGCTTGAGGGTGAGTAAATCATGGGGTAATTTTCTTCTTAGTGGTAATATCTATAGTAACAATAACCACTATGGTATTTTGAGTATAAACTATAGGCCTATAGTTACCTTTATAAATGTTTGCAAGGGAGCGTATTGGCCGGTACGCAGCGTCTTGTGCAGTATACAACAATGGTTGAAGGGCTCTGAATGAATCATATTTGCTCTTTAGATAACATTGCCGTAATTCTCCGTCTGGGAGGCATGACATAACACATTGAATCCGCTCGCTGTTGTCCTTGCCTTAAGTGGGTAGGAGATCTTTCCATTTTAACCTCAGGTCTGAGTGACAGCTTAGCCTGCGGCAGAGCTTCATTTCGTACCTGACTCATGTATACTAGAAAACTACCTGCTTTAGCCACAGGCACAGTTAGCTTAGCATACATCCACTGGCTTTGCTAGCATGTGTAGTTTTCTTCAAATTTGTTCTATATGTGTTCTGATAAAACTTTAACCAACAGTTAACAGTTCAAGACTCCCAATTAGTAACAAGGGGTGAATATATTCAAACTAGCATGCTAATCTTAGCCTACTATTTATGTTAAAGTAGGTGTAATGTTGCACTACCTTCCTTTTCAATGTTGACACTCAAAAAAGGTACAACGCTGTCACTGGGGTGGTACCATAGGGTACAAATGCTAAAAGGTACATCTTTTTATCCTATTTACCCCCAAATGGTTCATATTAGTATTTTAAAAGTACATATTAGTAGCCTACCATTTAGCTTTTGTACCTTAATAAGTTACCGCGCAGTGACAGCTTTGTACCTTTCTTCTGAGAGTGAACTAATATTAACTTTTCATCAGATCCCTCTTGAATTATTTGATATCATGTTACAACGACCAAAATAGCACTTTTGTACTGTTTCATATCATATGCTATTTAAATTAGTAAGAAGTATAGTCTTAAACATGCAGAATGCTAGTATTTAACTCTGATCAATGTTTTTTTCCCCAAACTGATTAATATTAATTGTTTGTGTTGTTCATTTAATTCTTTTTACTGTATTTAGTTTCATATCTCTCACTATTTTCCTCCTAGTTTCTGTGAATCAGTTACTTGAAGAAAAAAAAACGTGAAAAAAAAAAAACACAGATGCTTACTGAAACAAAGTCTGTACCACAAAATAAACAAGACCGACTGATTAAATCACATGCCCTGGTCATGACCAGCTTTAATGATATTTAGACATTAATTACAGCTAACTAACCAGTTTATGGATCAAATTTTGGGTGCTGTCAATTGTTCTGATGGATTGCAAAAATGATTTAATTTTATTTGTTAATTCCGCCTTACATTCAATTAAAATTATCTGTAGTGCAGTGAAATAATTGGAAATCCATGCCTGCAACGGAGTAGTTCACTTATTAAAATGATTAATGCAGCTGGATTAGATATTAAACCACATATTTTCTTGAATTTACACACTAAAGTAAAAAAAGTACTTATTTTAACATCCAATCCAGACATTGTCTTAGTAGTGAAGACCACAGTAGCTTTACACATTCTGTTCTCTCAGTACAAAATCAGTCCAGTGGGCTGAGGAGGATATCAGTGCCATCTCCTACTTTACACCAACAATTCAATGCAGCGTAAAAGGGCCTATAGACAGTCAATGGCAGACTTATAATCAGAGCGATCGGATGATCCAGCTATGGTTATACTCTGCCAGCTGCCAGAGTGTGAACAGAATTCTCCCTGTGCTGAAGCTCAATATTTGGCTTCACCAGCAAAGCACATTGTGACAGTGTGAAGAGTGTTCAGCATGTGCTAAATGTGCCAGTATTTATTGCATATCTTTATAAGCTCAAGTAAATACACACATAACCATCCATATATATATATATATATATATATATATATAAAACAAGCCAACTAAAACCCTTCAGATTCAGGGTTTTATGAGCTTTATATGGTGAATCCTGAAAATCTGAACACTCGTTGTTCCCAGCAGCCCTCAGATGTACTGCACAGATCTCGCTCTGGGTCGTTGCCTCTCATGGCTGCCTGCTTTCATGCGCTCGCTCAGAGGCTCCGGGGCCAATTGACCCAGTCGTCCTGAAACTTACTTTCTGTTCTGTGGGCTCTCAGGCCTCTGGGTGCTCTCGTCTCATACCACCCATTATGGCAGGGGTTAGTCAGGAGGAGATATGTGTTTAGATTTAAAAAAAAAAAAATTTTATTAAAAAATTAAGGCAGGAACATTTTTCCACATGATATCGGATGGGATGTATAAATGTATTTAAAAAAATAAAAATAAAACGATAATATGATAATATAAAAAAATATGAACAGTAACATTAAGAGAACACACAAAAGTTATCTAGTCTTTGAAAAAGTCCTCAAAATGTTAGCACAAAAATGTTACTGTACATTGTTTATGGAATGTTTTTTTTCTGAAATGTTTTAGTTGGATGTTCATCTAACTACACACTAACTACTTTTTACAGAACATTCACAGAACATTCAAAAGTAACATTCCAATAATGTTTGCAAAATGATCAAATGGAATGTTCCCGTAATCTGAAGCGTTTGACTAACCAAAATAAAATGATTTTTGAAAACTGGACAGAGAACATTCAGAAATAAAATTTTATGGCGGCACCGATAGCCTCGTGGGCAGTGCGCCAACATACAGGCTACATCCACACGAAGCCAGAGCTTTTTTTCCCCCTCATCTCAAGAAATATCTGCATACACACGAAACCACGAAACCGATACAAAACGATGTAGTATACATGTCAGACCAGTATGTGGTGCTGTAATTCTGCCACAGAGAGACACTAAAAGCGGAGCAGAAGACTTGGACTATGCGCATAAACCTTGCGTGCGGTATACAAACGAACATGGAACAATACATTTATTAATCTGTGTGGAAATGTTAGTTAATAAAAAATACAGTTGTTCAGTGTTTGTTCATGTTGTTGTTGCTGTTACGTGACGTAGCGGTGTTTGACTAGGGTCGAGACGTGGCGTGATGACATCATCGTTTCACAAAATATACGGATTGGCTGTACACACGAAAACGGAAGGGTGTCGTTTTCAGATTTATCCATTCTGGGACCCGGTTTAAAAAAATAGCAGTTTCACAGTCCTAAAACACTGGATCCGTCTGGATGAAATGGCGAGACGATACAATATTTTTGCGTATACAGCTAAACGCATCTCCGTGTGGACGGGGCCACAGTGCCATTGCACTATGGGCATCCCGAGTTCGAATCCCTGCTCGTAAAACCTTTCCTGATCCCACCCTCCCTCTCTCTCCAACTTCTCTTCCTGTCCTACCATAATAAAGGCAAAAATGGCAAAATAAATACAATTTTTATAAATGGGATTTTTTTTAATTTAAAGAAGTTTTATGTAAAATGAAAGCAACTATCATAAGTATTCTGCATTCTGCACTAATGTTATGCTGATTATATAATCCACTGTGAGTCAATGCACAATATGTTTTAATATGTATTAATAAATGTGCTCTTGTGTTAGGTGTTTATGGATTTTCTGAAATAGTTGAGTTGGATGTTCTTCTAATGTTCTTTAAACGTTACTACTTGTTTCAGAACATTCAGAGAACATTCAATAGTAATGTTCCCTTAATGTTTGCATAAAATAATGAAAAAGAACATTCCCTTATTGTTTTCTGTAATATTTGCATAACCAAGATTTTTATCTTTTTTTTTTAACTTTCAGAGAACATTCAGAAATAGCAGTTTAATAACTTAATGGGAACGTTAGCAAAACAGAATTTTGTTAGGTGGAAGGGAGGTGTAAAAGTCAGAGACAACATGAAAACCTGAGCATTAAAATCATACTCAAATTTGTAGTTTTTAAAAATATATTTAAAGAAGTTTTACGATGAAAAGTCATAAACCTTAAAGATCCTGCACTATTTCACACTAATTAAATACTCCTTTTGTTCTTCTTTTAATTTATTGTTGATTATATAATCCACAGTGAGTAACTGCACAATATTTATATTTATTAATAAATGTACTCTAGGGTTAGGTCTGCAGTACACAAGGGTCCTCTATTAGACTTCAGCTGGTGGTCTTTCCAGACTCATGTACTGTATGATCTTCTATATATACCATGTCAAATTATACATGTGCATTTTGCATGTTTACCGCAGAAAATGTATGGAATGTATTTATAGCCTTTATGGAAAAGCTTTTGGATTTGAGCCCAGTCCCCCCACATGCTCGTAATTTTTTAAATGCGAGAATAAAACCGTTTCACCCAGCAGGACTTTCAAAAAATGCTTGCTCAAATGATCTTTACCGACACTTAAAAGGGTCTCCAAATGAACGTTTGGGGGAACAGTAATGTCAGAAACATCTTTTCTCTCGTCCCACAGAACAAGAGTGGCAGAGTCTGTTTTATTTTGTTGTTTTGCTTTTAAGACTTCTTTGGTTTCTTTATGTGGTCTGAAGACAGGGTCACCGACAGCCATAATTATTCAAAGTCTTTGACAAAGAGCCATGTGTAGTGTAAACTTAAATGAATAGTTATTTTGTCATAATTTACTCATCTGCATGTTGTTTGTCTATACAGCTAAAGTCAATGGGGTTCAAAACAACAACTTTCATTACAAGAACAGTTGAAAAATTCTTCAAAACATCTTCTTTTGTGCTCCAGAAGAAAATAAGTCATATAGCTTTGGAACGACATGAGGGCGTGTACATTTTGACCGAATTTTCATTTTTGGGTAAACTATTGGGATTTTTATGTGAATTTTCATCAGCTGGTGACCCGGCAGCTCAGCGGTGGTACAGCAACTGTGGCGACGGGACTTGACGTCTCCGTTCCCTCCTTCAGGGAACGAGGGTTACATACGTAACCGAGATGTTCCCTTTCAGTTGGTCACTCTCAACGTCACGTCAGTGATGACCGACGAATTGGGATCCCTACCAACACGCCACAGGTGCTGCCCCCTCCAGTGCCCTGTGTAGGCCTCCTGATCCTTCCTATAAGGCAGACGATAGGACCAGGCTCTACACAGAGAAGGTCGACTACAGTTGTTCCTCGCAACCCAACAGTAGGACTTGGATAACACTGGGAAAGCGTGCCCTTCCATTTGGAAGAGGACACACTGCAGAGTCCCCTCCTCCCAGAGGGGGTTAAGTGACATTTACTAACGTGGAGTAACCCTGGGGGGCCCTACTGCACATGGAAGTCTCTGAGATGGCTCATGGCGGCATCATTTAGACACGGCAGAATGTGGTCTGCCAGGGGAAACACGGCCCTAGTAACTGTACCGTGGAAATACACAT
>NW_015631074.1:1215614-1216825 GCF_001515625.1 Sinocyclocheilus rhinocerous | reverse complement strand
GGGTCACTCATATGGGCACTAGCCTCACACCAGATTTCAGGAATTCATTGGCTAAAAGGCCTGGTGCCGGACGCTCCGCCACGTCTGGCCGCCGGAGTGCTGGAGGACTCGACAAAGCTGCCCAGTCAGGGGACTCTCTGGAGAACTAGGCATTCAGGACGCCGCAAACTGACTCTGAACCGGGCCTCTCAGTGCCACTACCCATTTGAGGTGAGAACACAGGAGGAAACCGGTTCAAAACGTAGGCTATAGAACCTAGCAAACGTGTTAGGAGTCGCCCAGCCCGCAGCTCTACAAATGTCTGCTAGCGAGGCACCACGAGCTAGTGCCCAGGATGATGCGACACCCCTGGTGGAGTGAGCACGCAACCTGAGCGGGCAGGGCACACCTTGTGCTCTGTAGGCCAAGGTGATGGCATCCACTATCCAGTGGGCCATCCTCCGCTTGGAGACAGCTTTCCCCTTCTGCTGTCCACCGTAACAGAAAAAGAGCTGTTCTGAGGTCCTAAAGCTTTGAGTTCTATCCATGTACTGTCACAGTGCGCGTACAGGACAGAGCAAAGCTAGGGCTGGGTCTGCCTCCTCCAGGGGCAGCGCTTGCAGGTTCACCACCTGGTCCCTGAAGGGAGTGGTAGGATCCTTGGGCACATAGCCGGGCCGCGGTCTCAGTGTTGCACTGGAATCAGCCAGGCCAAACTCAAGGCTCGGTTCGTCGACCGAAAAAACCTGCAGGTCCCCCACCCTCTTGATCGAGGCCAATGCAGTCAGGAGTAGGGTCTTCATAGAAAGAAACTTCAACTCGACTGACTGCAAAGGCTCGAAGGGGGCAGCTTGTAGGGCTCTCAGCACCAATGCCAAATCCCAAGAGGGTAGGGAGGGAGGCCTAGGAGGATTTAACCTCCTGGCCCCACTAAGAAACCTGACGACCAGATCATGCTTCCCCACCGACCTCCCATCTATGAGGTCGTGATGGGCCGAAATAGCAGCAACGTAAACCTTAAGGGTGGAGGGGGACAGCCTACGCTCCAACCCTTGCTGCAAGAAGGAAAGCACGGCTCTGATCGAACATCTCCTAGGGTCCTCCTGGTGGGAGGAACACCATTCCAGGAACAGGTTCCACTTCAGCGTGTAGGCCCATCTCATGGATGGAGCACGTGCTGAAGCGATAGTGAGAGCTACCTCCTGGGGTAGGTCACTTAGAACCTCTGCGTC
>NW_015631074.1:1209004-1211614 GCF_001515625.1 Sinocyclocheilus rhinocerous | reverse complement strand
AGGGAGGGAGGCCTAGGAGGATTTAACCTCCTGGCCTCCCTAAGAAACCTGATGACCAGATCATGCTTCCCCACCGACCTCCCCTCTAGGGGGTCGTGATGGGCCGAAATAGCAGCAACGTAAACCTTGAGGGTGGAGGGGGACAGCCTACGCTCCAACCCTTGCTGCAAGAAGGAAAGCACGGTTCTGATCGAACATCTCCGGAGGTCCGCCTGGTGGGAGGAACACCATTCAACGAACAGGTTCCACTTCAGCACGCAGGCCCGTCTCGTGGACGGAGCACGCTCTGAAGCGACAGTGAGAGCTACCTCCTGGGGTAGGTCACTTAGAACCTCCAAGTTCCGGGAACCAGGTCCTGTTGGGCCAATATGGAGCCACTAACGGGCCTCGGGGGTGGAGTCTCCACTCTCCTGGAAGTGCTGCTCGAGACAGCTCGTCGGCTGCCCGATTGAACACTCCCGGGATGTAGATGGCACGAAGGGACCTCAGATGCTTCTGACTCCAAAGGAGGAGGTGGCGGACGAGTTGCGTCATGCGACGGGAGCGTAAACTCCCTTGCCGGGCATGAGCATGAGTTCCGGGAACCAGGTCCTGTTGGGCCAATATGGAGCCACTAACAAGACCTGCTCCTCGTCCTCCCTGATCTTGCACAGTGTCTGTGCAAGCAGGCTCACTGGGGGGAACGCATATTTGCACAGGCCCCGGGCCCAGCTGTGTGCCAGAGCGTCCGTGGGAGTAGAACAACTGGCAGTGGGTGGTTTCTGGAGATGCAAACAGGTCTACCTGAGCAACTCCGAACCGTCTCCAGATCAGCTGAACCGCCTGGGGGTGGAGTCTCCATTCTCCTGGAAGTGCTGCTCGAGACAGCTCGTCGGCTGCCCGATTGAACACTTCCGGGATGTAGATGGCACGAAGGGACCTCAGATGCTTCTGACTCCACAGGAGGAGGTGGCGGGTGAGTTGCGCCATGAGACGGGAGCGTAAACTCCCTTGCCGGTTGATATACGCAACGGTCGCAGTGTTGTCCGTGCGTACCAGAACGTCCCTGCCCCGAAGGCGCCGTCTGAGGCGGCTCAGGGCAAGGCGTACTGCTAGCAACTCGAGGCAATTGATATGCCAATGCAGTTGGGGACCCGTCCAAACCCCTGAGACTGCGTGCCCGTTGTACGTGGCCCCCCAGTCGGTGGCCGAGGCATCCGTGAATACCACAGCATGCCTGGATACCTGTTTCAGGGGCACTCCTGCCCGAAGAAATGAGGGATCTGACCAAGGGCTGAAGGTTCTGCGGCAGGCCAGTGTAATCTGAACCCGGTGAGTACCGCGTCACCACGCCCACCTCGGGACTCGGCCATGGAGCCAGTGCTGAAGCGGTCTCATATGGAGCAGACCGAGCGGAACTACCGCCGCAGCTGCAGCCATATACCCCAGGAGCCTCTGAAAGAATTTCAGTGGGACCGCCGTCCTGCCTGATAAAGTCTTGAGGCAGTTCAGCACCGACTGAGCACGTTCCTGGGTGAGGCGTGCTGTCTGGCTGACCGAATCCAACTCCATGCTGAGAAAAGAGATCCTCTGCGTTGGCACGAGTTTGCTCTTTTCCCACTTGACCCGAAGACCCAACTGGCTGAGGTATCAGAGCACCAGGTCCCTGTGTGCGCACAACTGATTGCGAGACTGTGCAAGTATGAGCCAGTCGTCGAGATAGTTGAGAATGCGCACCCCCCGTTCTCTCAAAGGAACAAGGGCTGCCTTCACGACTTTGGTGAAGACACGAGGCGACAGGGACAGCCCGAAGGGCAGGACCTTGTACTGATATGCCCGACCCTCGAACGTGAACCGCAGGAATGGCCTGTGCTGCGGGAGGATCGAGACATGAAAGTACGCGTCCTTCAGGTCGATCGCTGCAAACCAATCTTGGGGACGGATGCACCCGAAAATGCGTTTCTGCGTCAACATCTTGAACGGCAGCTTGTGAAGCGCACGGTTCAAAACTCGCAGATCCGAGATCGGTCATAACCCACCGCTTTTCTTGGGCACAATGAAGTAAGGGCTGTAAAACCCCGACCTCATATTGGCTGGAGGGACTGTCTTTATCGCGTCCTTTGCCAGCAGGATTGCGATTTCCACACGCAAGTGTGAAGTGTAACACTCACCTGAT
The DNA here is from genome assembly GCF_001515625.1 of Sinocyclocheilus rhinocerous. NCBI lineage: Eukaryota > Metazoa > Chordata > Actinopteri > Cypriniformes > Cyprinidae > Sinocyclocheilus > Sinocyclocheilus rhinocerous. Next base: position 1,209,459 of record NW_015631074.1, on the reverse strand, counting down.
TCCTCCGCTTTTGCGGGAGAAAACACAGGGTCCCGGCTTGAGGCTTGTGACAGCCCGGCATGTGACGACATGAAGCAGGGACTCGAATGCTACAGCCCTTACCTGGTTCCACGAATGGGCAGGAGAGATGCTCTTGGGCAACCCAATGCTGCCCGCTGGCGAGAGAGGAGGAGGGACGTGATCCCATGATGCACGGTTCACCACTCTCCTCCTCTTGAGACCCAGAGACCGAGGAAGCTGCTCTTTTATTGAAGTTTTGGGTACCGCTGGCTGCTGGGCCAGTGGTGGAACAAAAACCGAATGAAACAAAAGATTCTCCACCCGGCCCTCCTCCGGGGGAGGGAGTGGTGCGGTCACCATCTCCCGATGAGCAGTCTCCTCCATCTCCGGGTCGCCCGTTTCAGGGCCTCTTGCACTTGCGCTTGCCGCCAGGTTTGGCGGGGGCCTGGACGGGC
>NW_015631074.1:1200682-1204391 GCF_001515625.1 Sinocyclocheilus rhinocerous | reverse complement strand
ATGCGCACCCCCCGTTCTCTCAAAGGAACAAGGGCTGCCTTCACGACTTTGGTGAAGACACGAGGCGACAGGGACAGCCCGAAGGGCAGGACCTTGTACTGATATGCCCGACCCTCGAACGTGAACCGCAGGAATGGCCTGTGCTGCGGGAGGATCGAGACATGAAAGTACGCGTCCTTCAGGTCGATCGCTGCAAACCAATCTTGGGGATGGATGCACCCGAAAATGCGTTTCTGCGTCAACATCTTGAACGGCAGCTTGGGAAGCGCACGGTTCAAAACTAGCAGATCAAAGATCGGTCGTAACCCACCGCTTTTCTTGGGCACAATGAAGTAAGGGCTGTAAAACCCCGACCTCATATTGGCTGGAGGGACTGTCTTTATCGCGTCCTTTGCCAGCAGGATTGCGATTTCCACACGCAAGTGTGAAGTGTAACACTCACCTGATTCCTCCGCTTTTGCGGGAGAAAACACAGGGTCCCGGCTTGAGGCTTGTGACAGCCCGGCATGTGACGACTTGAAGCAGGGACTCGAATGCTACAGCCCTTACCTGGTTCCACGAATGGGCAGGAGAGATGCTCTTGGGCAACCCAATGCTGCCCGCTGGCGAGAGAGGAGGAGGGACGTGATCCCATGATGCACGGTTCACCACTCTCCTCCTCTTGAGACCCAGAGACCGAGGAAGCTGCTCTTTTATTGAAGTTTTGGGTACCGCTGGCTGCTGGGCCAGCGGCGGAACAAAACCGGAATTAGATAAAAGATTCTCCACCCGGCCCTCCTCCGGTGGAGGGAGTGGTGCGTGATCTCCCAACGAGCAGTCTCCTCCATCTCCGGGTCGCCCGTTTCAGGGCCTCTTGCACTTGCGCTTGCCGCCAGGTTTGGCGGGGGCCTGGACGGGCTGGACATCCTGCCTGCGACCGGCTCCACGACGCTGCCTGCTGGAAGGCTGCTGCTGCTGCGTGGGAGCGGGGGCAGCCGCAGGGGGGCGCCCACGGCGACGAGCATGCTGAGAGCTGCGGCCTGGGTGGAAGCAGCAGGTTTCCTCCGGCGCGCATGATGTGTTTGATCGCCTCAGTCTGCTTCTGTGCCGCCGAGAACTGCTGGGCAAAGCTCTCGACAGCGTCGCCGAAGAGGCCGGTCTGTGACACGGGAGCATTCAGGAACTGTACCTTATCATGCTCCTTCATGAGATGGCGCTCCTGGACCACTAACGTGGACATCGCACGACCCAGAGACTGTGCGATCACCTTCGTCGCTCGAAGCGCGGGGTCCGTCGCAGCATGCAGTTCATGTAGAACCGCCAGGTCGTGGCCACCCTCGTGCAGGTCTCTCAGGGCTTTGGCCTGATGGACCTGCAGTAACGCCATGGCATGGAGGGCAGAAGCCGCCTCCCCACAAGCTCTGTAAGCACTGTCAGTTAAGCCTGACGAATACCTACAGGCCTGTGAGGGGAGACACAGGTCACCCCACAGAGTGGTAGCGGCTGTTGGACACAGTTGCATGGCCACAGACCGCTCCACCGAGGGAATGCCCGCGTACCCCAAAGCGGCCCCACCATCGAGGGTGGTGAGAGGGAAGGAGCTACAAGACTTGTTTCGGGCAGTAAAAGGTGCTTTCCACGATCTTGTGAGCTCCTCATGCACTTCTGGGAAGAATGGCACCGGAGGGGGGCGCTGAGAACCAGCGCAACCCCCACTGAGAAACCATTCATCCAGCCTCGAAGGATCAGGACGCGGTGGAGGATTCGTCATGTGACACAGCAGCCACAACAGCACTTATGTTTTATTTATTTTTAATTTTTTATTCGAAAACATTCCCAAACGCATTAACTGAATTATCATGAAATAGCTTGATTCTCACCTTTATAGATTATGTTGATCTATAGTGGGTGATGTAACCTAAATCTATTAACTATGCATAAAAAAACTGTTTACTTATTTAACAGTTATGGGTGTCATGCCATAACATATTTTTAATACGACTGAGTTTATATTTAATGTGAATTTAACATTGAAAGTTAATGTGAATAAAAAAAAACATTGCAAGTTAGGCTACTAATCATAACACTTTTGTTGTACAGAAAGAGCAAAGAACATTTACATTATCAAAGAACATTTTCACTGACAGTCTAGTTTGAGCACTATCCAAAACTCCCATTAAAATCACTGAAGCTGTTTACACTATGAAATTAATATCTTACAGATTCGTACACACATTTGCACTTTGTTGAGAATTCGCCATAAAGAGGTATTCAGTCAGCGAGCAAGTGAAGAAAACACAGGCATTTTAGCAATGACTCATCTGAACACCTCTGATTGGTCATTGCATTCATCAGCTCAACAGCATCGTGTGTGATTGGTTATAATGCACAGTGCTGTAAAAAAGTGTCTGTATCTGGCTCAGCGCCAGCCAGCGAACGCAGATTTGAATTTAGCAGCTGATGATATGACGCGCTGAACGTTCTAATCACACCGGTGTGATTGTATTAAATATAGAAAATATTAATCGGCTATTTTTTTGTCTTTTGGAAGCTGCATTCAAAATCCACTTGGCTCAAAAATCTGAATCTGAAAACTTTGAATGGGTATGACGCCTCTGGTTGTACCCATAGATATGTATAGATAGATTCCCCATTGGACCGCTGCAAGCCACGCAGACGTCCACCATCTAAATAATAGGGAATCTACCTATACATATCTATGGTTGCACCTGCATGAATGGTCATGTGACATGCGTTTTCAGTTGTGTAGTGTAGACGGAGATTCAGATTGGCTGTCAATGTTTTTATTGTTCATCAGATGGAAAAAAAATAGTTTTGAAAGTGATTCCTGCTGCAGCTAACAAGGAACATTCTCACTAACCTTAACTATCATTTTTAAAAACTTAGTTTTACGTTCTCAGAAGTTGAGAGAAAATGTTCTTAGGGGCCGTTCACACAGAATGCATTTTTCTATCACAGTGTGCTACTTTTCCGTCATTTGTGAACATGCGCTAGAGGGAAGTTTATGACTATTGCTCTTGCGTCTCGCGTCTTTTTTAGCATCTCACACATGAGCGCACTGTTTTTAAGAATCTCAACTTTAGCATGCTGCACGGCTTATCAATGTCAGTTCCAAAACAGTGGAACAATCAGAAGACCCTGGAGGTGGGGCAAGTGTTGCAAGTTTTTGTTTATGGTAGCAAGTTGGCATGGCAACAGTTTTATTTGACGGCAACATGGCACCATGTCTCACGTTTTTAGACACAAAGACATGTTCTGTGTGAACGGCCCCTTAGTACGTTCTAAGAAAGCTTCCCTATGATGTTATTTGTACTTGATGAATGTTCTAAGAAACTTTATTGTAAACTTTAAAGGGGTGGTTCATTGCGATTTAACTTTTTTAACGTTATTTAGTGTGTAATGTTGCTGTTTGAGCATAAACAATATCTGCAAAGTTACGAAGCTGAAAGTTCAATGCAAACGGAGATATCGTCTTTTAAAATTCTGGCAGTTTAATGCCTACAAAAATGGCTGGTAGGGACTACAACAAGTTACTTCCCGGGTTTGTGACATCACAAACCCAGATAAACTCCGCCCTCGGGAAAAGGCAGCAAAGGGGGCGAGGCCATGCTGCGCTGCTTTAGAGAAGAGGAAGAGAAAACTAGAGGTGCACGTAAAAATCTATTCATATATGAATCGCGATTCTGTCTTCTAACGATTCTAATAGATT
>NW_015631074.1:1196536-1200135 GCF_001515625.1 Sinocyclocheilus rhinocerous | reverse complement strand
GAGAGAGGTGTTGTAATAATGTAAAATATGTGAAAAATAATGTGTTTTTCGAACAAACTAGTATGAGAGCCTGTTCTAGTACACCTCCAAAACAAAATCAAAACTTTGTAAAAGAGCATAATAGAACCCCTTTAATACTGTTCCCCGCGTCCCCCTGCTCTGCACACTCTCTCTCTCTCTCTCTCTCTCTCTCTCTCTCCCTCTCTAATTCAGCTCAGCTCCAGCAATGAACTGTTACAATTCTACACTTATTTTCACATAGCTATGAGAAGCGTTAAACATGGACGCGCGTGCAGTTGGCGTACTGTATTAAAGCTTTAATCAGGACAAAACTGTATATTAAAAGCTAGCATAAGCAGTAGCATTTACAAATAACAGCGTATCTAAAAGTATGAGACAACAACAAACAAAAAACATAGGCCTACCATTAAAAGCTGTGCTTGCACAGGGTCTGCGCAATCCTCTTCAATAATATCCTCTGCTTCTCAATCGGGCTCAAAATGATAAGCAATAACGACGCCTTGTTTACAATACAACCGGAGCACATGCCGCTGAGGAGAGGGGCGGGACTTTTAGACGCGCACTAGAAGCAGTTTAGCCAATCACAACACACTGGGCTAGCTAACCAATCAGAGCCCATCGCCTATTTCTGAGGGAGGGGCTTCATAAAAGCAGGAAATTGATCAGCGCGTTTCTCAGAGAAGGGACAGAGCGGTGTGGAATAAAGGTAAATTTATATGAAAAATAATGCGTTTTTAAAAAAAACGAAGCATTAACACATGTTAGACTGCACCCCATAAACACAATAAAGCCTAGAAAAAAACACTGAACCACCCCTTTAAATAATATTCTAAGTATGACAAGAAAACGTAGCATTTCTACATTCTTAGAACTTTAAAAATAAACATTCAAATAACATTATATATTGTAGGAAAAAATAAAGTTAACATTTTAGAAACATTTTTATTTTTATTCCCACAAATTTTGCATAACTACTTGCGATATCGCTCCGCAGTGTTGCTGGCGTTATAGTTTTAGTTGTGTAAACTCTGCTATTCTTTTACATTTAAAAGGATTTTAGCACTATATCTTTTTCACTATAAATATCGACGTTGGTGTGAACTGGCCTTTAGGGGTGGAATCTCTAACCCTAAGTACAGTATGAGCATCACTTGACACGCTAAATCGCTAATACTTTATGTCATACAAATATAGATCTTTAAAAAGGGGGTTTCAATTGCTCTTTCCGTGAGTAACCAAGCACCACGCCAGCTTCCCGTCCCAGCCTTCGGCACCAGGCTGGGCTCATCCCAGCATCGATTAAAGGTTTGCGCTGCCGCCCGAGGGGCTCTTTGAATAGACAACTTCCTGTAGTTTAAGGCCAGTGATTAACCAGTCAACCCCCTTATTCCCACCAGGCCCTGTGCCTTTGTGAGCAGTACGCCTCGCCTCCTCTTACTTAGAGCGCGGAAAGAGAGAGCGAGTGAGAGGGTTCGACAGCCAACTCAAACATACAAGTGCAATAATGGACCTTCTATTGTTAGCTGCTTCATTGCTGCGGGCTAATAGCGCTACGACCCGATCGCTATAAAACTCCAGAGCAACAAGCCCTTTGCTACAGGGAGTTGTTCTGTCATTATGATGAATTATATATGATATATATATATATAATTTTGAAAAATCACTTCAAAACTGTTGTTTTGTGAATGCATTGTGGGGTCAATTTCACATTTAGTTTCCATTGGCTATTAAATAAATAAACAAACAAACTGTATATTTAGCTACTATTTATGCCTTTTTATTTTTGTGTGAATGCAACAATAAAAATGTTGTTGGGGGGGGGTTAAATGTGAGGAGGAATTTTTATGAACTTGGGAAAGATGTGGAGGAATTTTCTTTCTTTTTTTTTTCCTTTTTCTTTTTGACTAAGTAAGTTTGTTTTCTTGTTTACGGTTTTGTGTATGTGTGTAGGTGTTGAGATCAGGTGTCTAAAAAAAAAAAAACTTTCCACTGCTCACTTTTCATTTTAACCAGCAACAAAAATACTGTAAGTGACGTAAATTTTTCAGATGTTTTTCACACTCCTCCACAAGCAGCAAACGTTTCATATCTAGCTGCCGTTGTTAAAAACTAAAAATAACAAATAAATAAATAAATACATTGGAATAAATAACCAATGTAAATAAACCAAATATAAAATTATATTTATTCATGTATGTATGTGTGTGTGTATGTATGTATTTATTAATTTATTTAGGATTTAGGCAATTTGAGCAAGATTTGGGCTTTTTTTTTTTTAAGCCAACACTTTTATTACATTCTAAATCTAAATTAAATGTAAAAGACGTGAGAGACACTAAGCCATTTTTCAGCGCTATTCATCAAGACTTTTCTTCATATAGGCAGACTTGCTGTTCTTACATGTGTAAATAATTTTTGGGGGGGCTTGCTGGCTGCGGCCCCCTCGGGCTGAACGGTATTGATCTTCCTTTGCTTTCTCACGGCCACCATTCGCCCCTGTGGTGAATGAAAATGACACAGAGACCTCCGAGCCGCCACCTGCCCAACACCTCCCTTTGTCTCAGCCTGGTGACATCATCTGACCCTGGGAACATGGGGCCCCTTTTGTGTGACCTTCAACTGTAATCTTATATAAAATATATAATAAATTTATATTTTATATTTATATATTTATTTATATTTTATATATTTCTATTATATAATTTCTATTATTTTTTTAAATAAAATTTGTATATTTACAATTTATATTTATTTTAAACTTTATAAATGCTTTAGTACATGCTTTATATTATACAAACCAATGTAAATAAACCAAATATAAAATTATATTTATTCATGTATGTATGTGTGTGTGTATGTATGTATTTATTAATTTATTTAGGATTTAGGCAATTTGAGCAAGATTTGGGCTTTTTTTTTTTAAGCCAACACTTTTATTACATTCTAAATCTAAATTAAATGTAAAAGACGTGAGAGACACTAAGCCATTTTTCAGCGCTATTCATCAAGACTTTTCTTCATATAGGCAGACTTGCTGTTCTTACATGTGTAAATAATTTTTGGGGGGGCTTGCTGGCTGCGGCCCCCTCGGGCTGAACGGTATTGATCTTCCTTTGCTTTCTCACGGCCACCATTCGCCCCTGTGGTGAATGAAAATGACACAGAGACCTCCGAGCCGCCACCTGCCCAACACCTCCCTTTGTCTCAGCCTGGTGACATCATCTGACCCTGGGAACATGGGGCCCCTTTTGTGTGACCTTCAGATTTGACTGTGCACCTCTTCCTGTGGTAGACAATAACTGGAGCAAAGTGTGCATCAGTGTATGAAGTCTTCAAACAGGTAAGACACATGTTTGAGTCACTGTAAAAAAAACAAAAACAATCTGTAATATGTTCAGATGGGATGGGGGGCACTTTCAGAATGCATGTGTTTTTATATAAATATTAAACATTTACAATTCATAATAATTTATGCTATATAAATTTTACAAATGTGTTCATGTTTTATATAAAAAATTATGCTTATTAAAAATTAATAAATACCCAATAATTGATCATTTTTTTCATTGAAAATATAA
>NW_015631074.1:1171138-1195999 GCF_001515625.1 Sinocyclocheilus rhinocerous | reverse complement strand
TATAAATGCTTTAGTACATGCTTTATATTATACAAATGTTTTAATGATTCATTTAAAAATGCTAATTTATATGTAATAATTACCTAAATAATTAATTAAAAAAGAATTAAATAATTAAAATATTTTATGCCACAAAATGGTATAATTCTTAATTTTTTATCATTTTTGTAAAGGTCGACAAATATTGTTTATATTATTTTGTCAAGAACAAAAAGGACTAAAGTAGAACAGATATATTTGCGCTGCAGCTTGGCTCACAGATGTGTGCGTGTGAGTTTGCGTGTGTTGTTTTTGGGAGTGTGTCTGCGGGGCAGCTGCGTCTGAACTGCCCCCATTCTTACAGGATGTGACATGGCTGTCGGAGTGTGTGCTCATCACTCATATGCTACACAGAACATGCTTAGACGCAAAAACACACACGCAGCCGGTATAACATCTGACCCTGGGAACATGGGGCCCCTTTTGTGTGACCTTCAGATTTGACTGTGCACCTCTTCCTGTGGTAGACAATAACTGGAGCAAAGTGTGCATCAGTGTATGAAGTCTTCAAACAGGTAAGACACATGTTTGAGTCACTGTAAAAAAAACAAAAACAATCTGTAATATGTTCAGATGGGATGGGGGGCACTTTCAGAATGCATGTGTTTTTATATAAATATTAAACATTTACAATTCATAATAATTTATGCTATATAAATTTTACAAATGTGTTCATGTTTTATATAAAAAATTATGCTTATTAAAAATTAATAAATACCTAATAATTGATCATTTTTTTCATTGAAAATATAATTTTAGTTTTATATAAATATGATATATTTACAATTTATACTAATTTATGCTATATAAATTCTACAAATGTGTTAATGTTTTATATAAAAAATTATGCTCATTAAAAATTTATAAATACCTAATAATTGATAATTTTTTTCATTGAAAATATAATTTTAGTTTTATATAAATATTATATATTTATAATTTATATTAATTTATTCTATATAAATTCTACAAATGTCTGCGGGGCAGCTGCGTCTGAACTGCCCCCATTCTTACAGGATGTGACATGGCTGTCGGAGTGTGTGCTCATCACTCATATGCTACACAGAACATGCTTAGACGCAAAAACACACACGCAGCCGGTATAAAAAAGCATGAGGACAATAACTAAAAATATGACAGCTGAAAGGCCTCTTTGAAATCTCTTTAGATTTGCTTATGCATAAACAACTCAGCTTTTATTTGAGTGAAAACGACAGCAATGCTAATGCTAATGCTAATTTTGTTACATAATTCCAGCATCTGCTTCGAAACCGACCCCGAACAAGTACGCCACTGGGCCTGATCAAATTCAGGGAGTAATTACATCCTAATACCCACAATTCCTTTGTTTCGTTCATGAAGGAGAAAGGAACAGATAGCAGAGGTCCCCGCCGCTAGAGCTCTCATTGTGCCCAGGGTAAAATATAACTGAGTGGAACCTCTAAAGCAAATCGGATCTGAAAGGCAGGCAAAGTCGAGAGTACGCAGCTGTCGGCAGAAACATGTATTTTTTAAAGGCTGCCCCCTAATGATTCGAGACAGTTGGCAATTACGTAAGCCACACTTTTAAGGCCACTGTGGCGTGGCGCAGCCGTCCCTGAAGCTCGCTGGCATGTAATGTGTGTTTGAGGAAGCTGGCCTCTAACCAACATGAGAACGACAACATACACCCAGGGGGGAAAGAGAGGAAGAAAAGAGGGAACGCGAGTGATAGACGAGCTGATGAGGGTGACCGACAGAAGATTGTGAAGAGCACGTTTGCTCAGTCAGAGTGAAACTCACACACAGATACGCAAATGAACTCTGTACATTTATGCTCCAAATAACTGGAAAAAAAAAACAGTGTAAAAAGAAAAACTGCATAATTGTTACTTCCCATCAAAATGTCTTTCAAATGGACATAAATCTGGCAACATTTTATTACATTTGCTGTTGTATTTATCGCAGCAGTTCTGGAGAGAGGCGCTAAAAGATTTAAAATTAACGTAGCACCTACAATAAACCTAACCGACAGCGTTACCAAAAGCAAATGTGACATAAAAACACATTTGCTGACACAATCACACCATTTTAGCTTGCTTTTGCAAGTCTTTGAGCTCTTTTATTGTGAATTGTGTTTCATTGGATTCGTATCCGATACTCAGCATTACATTACGGGTGCGCTACAGAGCAAGTTTACTACATAAAAAAGTTGTATATATGGAACTGGTTTTGTGATGTAAACATCAAAATGTATTATTTTACAAATTATACACAGTTAAAAGTATTTTGAGGTCATAATATAATATTGTGCAAGGAACCGTGGGGAAATACGTTTTTATTAATCGATATCGAATCTGCCTGTAAATATATAGTTTGTGTCAAAAAGGAAAGGTTGTTGGCATTTTAATACCGATATTTATGGGCATATTCATTGTATTCAATACAGTTAAAATTACTGAAATTAAATAGCCAACTCCTTTGTCTTGATACTGGTTCATAGCTAGCATTTTATGCATCCTAAATAGACACAAATGAATCTGATGATGCACAACATAAAGTGAACATTGATTTTTTTATACGCAGATATGTGCATTATAATAGTTCTTTCTCTCTTCAGGGATAATGGACACTAAAAATAGTTGCTGCCCAGTGTATGCTTTCTAAAATAATAGTTCCCCCTTCCCCTAAACGTGCGGACATATGAGTAAAATATTGGCAAAATTTCATTTGAAGCACAGCTCACACAGTAGTCATTTTCAAACCAAGTAGCTTTCTGTTTGTCAACGTCATGAATCTGCATGACCAACTAATTTGTTGCAAAGTCTGCATAGAGAATTTGTTTTGCACAACAAATTCCTGATTGTGTAGGTTCTTATTGAAATGCCTGGATTTGCCACAATAAAAATGGTCGAACAACGTTAAATGTGACCGGACATTAATAATAGCAAAATTTAATGCTGACTAGCATTAGCAAGTAGCAGTTTAAAGCTGATATAAACAAAAAACCTTTTTGATATGTCCCACCTCCAGGAAATATGACTACACAGGAACAAAAACGGTTCTTGTAAGGTCATCTATAGAGATTTAAAGTCTATATAGACTACCTAAAATTGAATAAACATATCTTCACCAGATATGACATCTGTGTTCTGACTCAACATATAACCTGAGAGACAACCAAATGCCATCAGAAACACGTTTCTTCAATATTTTCTTATTAGACATCAAAAATCATTCATTCTGAAGTTCAAGATTGAATGAAACTTATTGAAGACATGTTCATACATTGAAATACGTAAACGTCATATATTTGCAAGCTGTGCATTAGCAGTACTCCACAGTGGCGGTTCGTGGGTTTTAAAATAGAGGAGGCACACTAATTGTATTGGTCTGGGATCCCTGCCGATTATTATTATTATATTATTTGCTTAACCACTTTAAAATGGCTTTTTGGTTGCTTTTAGTCAGAAAACGTAAAGAAAACGACATACATACAGCAAGATAATATAATTTCACTAACCTGACCTATCACTTGAAGCAAACATCCATCCCTATTTAAAAGTCTGTGTTAAAAGAGCTGAAAGTGAACACTCGATGGTGATTGGCTCATTTTTTTTACCAACGGAGGCACGAGAGCTCCGCGCTCCCCTGGCCTCCCCCTACCCTTCTCTATCACCTAGCGGTTGCAATTACATCAGCAGATTCGGCACATTCGCGATAGAAAAGTGACGCTTTCACGTTATGATATTACAACTGTGAAATTACAAACACAAAATACACATTCTGAGACATGAACTGAAATGAATTGTGAATTTTATTAACATTAAATCGTCCTCCTCCCATTTTCACCTCAAAATTATGGGGAAGCTGTGCCTCCCCTGCCTCCCCTGACGAGCCGCCACTGGTACTCCAATGGACAATCAACCATCCAGCCAACAAACAAAAATAATGATATAACTGGATTGTTTTTATGACTCAAACGTACCGTAGCAAGAATGATGATGATTTAATTAATAAGCCGTATGTTCATAATGAGCAATCAAAGATGCAAAATCAGGTCAGGATCAGAAGCGGTGAAATTAACGAGATTTGATACCTTGCATTTAATTGGGACCCAAGTCTCTTTCCATTTCGTGCACAGATGAACAGAATAACTAGGGGCAATTTTTAATAAAATAAATATCTTTTTTACATAAGATCTGTGCAGACATAATTTTCCTGCCCAGCTGAGCCTCCACCAGTAGAATACAATCATTACAGCGCATTCAGACCAGCCATACATTTCCCTATATTATTTCAAGACAACACCATATTTCCTTATTTACTTCTGCGATGTGTCAATGATATATCCCCAGCCATAAATAATAATCCATATTTGAAATGTTGATGAGCCCCGGGAAGAAAAGCCTTGGGCGATTCAGCCCCAACAATGGGAAAATATGGCATTCAGGCTGTACAATGGCTCAAATGCAGTCCTTATTTGCATTTCTGTTGACAAATTATCACTAATATATGGAAATATTTCTCCGGAAACAGCCCGAGCAGTTTGTCTCCCGCTCTGCTTCAAATCATTTGTAAATTCAGAGTGGATTACCTCCTTTTGCCGTGGCATAAAAAACCCCTCAGATATCACAAGTGGTGAAAGGGTTGTCAAACTGGTTTCTAATCTACGAGAGGGATTTAAATAAGTCTTGAATCGCGTTTCAGCCTCTACTCAACCCCTGCCGCAGCCCTCCCCCTCTCCGCTTTTCAAGACGATCACTTCTTCGGGAGCTTTCGCTAAGTGAGATTAATTCCTGAATCATAAATAACTTGGAACAAGTCTCCGGAGAGCCCTGGAGCTATGGCACATCAGAGACACGTATGCTGTACATGGGGTCACATAGTTTTATATCTAGTGTCAATTTGTAATCCTTTCTTTGTTTTAACAGACTGGGAAGCCAAATACCAAATACCAAATATCATAATACCAAAATATGACTGACGTAACAAGATCGATGTTAGAAAGCTCAATCTCATTAGGAGGGTCAGCAAAACTTATTTAGACGTTGGCTATTAAACGCATATTTCAAATCAAAGCTGGCCTGTCGACTCGGAAAAAATTATCTCATAACCTTAAAAGCCACTGTGTCCGTTCCTGACAAGGCACAATCCAAAGTAATACAATTATTGAGTGGTTGATCACTGTGAGTTGAGGTTGGAGGTTGATCAGCATTCCTCTGGGGTTCCTCATGGTCCAGGAGACGCTAAGGAATCTTCTCATTACTGACAAGTGTTATAAGTTTGCTAGAAGAAAAAGAGGGAGATAGACGCTGCTTTTAGAGGTGTGGGAACTTGGCAGCGATATGTTTACTTACTCTGCTATTCTAAAGAAATGTGCCATAGCTTCCAGAGAGCGTTACTTGAAGAATTTAGCATTAAAATAAGATAAAACTACTCTGAAACACCTACTGGGCTATTTTACTTTGACAGCATGAATTTCATATAAATGAATGGTATAATGAACATCTAGTTTTTTAATATTTTCAATATTTTAATTTAGTTTTTAAAACTAGTTTTTAATAACAATAACTATTTTATTTTAATAACAACTCTATATATAATAATTGTATGTATGTATATGAATACAATTTTATATATACAGTGGGTACGGAAAGTATTCAGACCCCCTTAAATTTGTCACTCTTTGTTATATTGCAGCCATTTGCTAAAATCATTTAAGTTAATTTTTTTTCCTCATTAATGTACACACAGCACCCCATATTGACAGAAAAACACAGAATTGTTGACATTTTTGCAGATTTATTAAAAAAAAAAAACTGAAATATCACATGCTCAGTATTTAGAGTAGAAGCACCCTTTTGATCTAATACAGCCACGAGTCTTTTTGGGAAAGATGCAACAAGTCTTTCACACCTGGATTTGGGGATCCTCCGCCATTCCTCCTTGCAGATCCTCTCCAGTTCTGCCAGGTTGGATGGTAAACGTTGGTGGACAGCCATTTTTAGGTCTCTCCAGAGATGCTCACTTCACATTGCATCAGGACAATGACCCAAAACACCCTGCCAGTTCAGTCAAGGAGTTTATCAGGGCAAAGAAATGGAAAGTCTTAGATTGCCCAAATCAATCTCCAGATTTAAATCTGATTGAACATGAATTTCACCAGCTGAAGAGAAGACTAAAGGCAGAAACTCCCCAAAACAAGCAACAGTTGGAATTGGCTGCATTAAAGGCTGGGAAAAGCATTTCAAAGGATAAGACCAAGAGTCTGGTGATGTCTATGGGTCGCAGAGTCACTGCTCTGATTGCACGCAAGGGATCTGCAACAAAATAATAGCTTTTAATCTTTTACATCTGCCTTAAGTTAATCTGTCCCAATTCTTGTGCTCACATCTCTAAAAGTGCTGTCCTTTTTATTTGGTAAAACATGTATGTGTTGAAACAGCTAATAATAAAATGTGACATCCTGTAGTTTGGTCTCATATTCATCTTTTAAACTTATTTGCAAATGTCTTGACTCCACAGCAAATAGAGCAATTTAGTATTTACTGTTCTAATACTTATGGAGGGCACAGTGTGTATAATAACAAAGAGTGAAAAATTTAAGGGGGTCTGAATACTTTCCGTACCCACTGTATATATATATATATATATATCCCATGTTCAATGGTTCTTTTAAGTACATATTATATTGTTATATAATAAAGAAATATCACTATAGTATGGTTTTGCTATTTGCTATATGTAGTGTGGTTTTGCTACTGCACCAGTATTTTTGGTATTTAATAGAAGCTACAATTGTACCGTTTTAAACCGTTTCTTAAAATCCACCCACCTTTTGATACAGAATCACAACCTAACATTAATGCCCGCTGTGTCAACATTGCGAAAAACCGAAAAAACAACCAACCAAAATAAAAAAATATTTGTTTTCCTGGTGTGATACTGTAATAGTATAAGCGGTTTTCTTTTGGCTGCCATTTCTGGGCATAATTTCCACAAAATCTGATTAGAAATGCAAGTATATACACATCAGAACACATGAATTGAATTACAGAACCTCAGACACACACATTGCATCGAGCATTAGCAGTAGAGTTGACCTAACCCTGCTTGACCTGTGCTGGACGACATGCTGTTTATTTGAATTAGTTTGATATTCTTTTTCAGCATCAGGGCCTGCTGTGTCTTGTGTTTACTCCTGAGAGAGGGCTGAAAATAAATTTCTCTTTATAAACGAGTATAAACTTGCTAATACTCATCCCAGCATAATTATGAATGGTTAGTCTCTGTGGTCTTAAAGGGACAGTACACCCAAAAATGAAAATTCTTCATTTGCTCACCCTCATGTCTTTCTAAACCCATATGACTTTGTTTCTTCAGTGAAACGCAAAAGGAGTTATTTTGTAAAACTTGTTTACTTTTTTTTCCCTACACAATGAAAGTGAATGGGGACTGGAATGACCACAGAAGTATGAAAAAAACATGATATGCATGCTATATCGCAAATCCTCTAGATTCATATGACGGTTTGTCTGAAAAGCTGAAAACTCCCAGTAACGTTGCAGTAACGTTTGATGTCAATTTTGGAACCCATCATCTCCAGCCCCTATTGATTTTATTGTATGGAAAAGAGCAGCCAGGACATTCCACACAATAACTCTTTTTGTGTTTACACAAAATAAAATCATTTAAGTTTAGAACAACACTGAGAGTGAGCAAAAATTTTTATTTTTATCTAAACTATTCACCGAGATCATTTAAAATTTTAAAACGAGTATGACTAGGAAAAGTTTCTGCTTAATATGAAAAAGACATCACTATTAGGTTGGCATTTTCTCGTTTACTGATCAAGCGCAGCCAGAATATATTAAAGGCAACTCATAGCTCTTCATTTTTAGAAGCTCCATCAACTATTCAAACACAGAAATAGCTGATATAGCTGGTTAAGTTTTTGAGAGCTACTTGAATCTCGTACATATTAATACACTCCATGAGAATGAGCCAGGAAGCACTTCATGGCTATCACCACAGACGCTTGTTCAAACGATGCTTTGGATTTGTCAATGCCTGTGAATAATTATTTGTCCAAAAGACGAACGTAAATGTGGCTTTGACTGCCAGATGTGGTAAATGGAGCTGAAGGCTCTGACAAGCCTGACAGCGACTTTGACGTTAATCTGACTGCTGTGTAACGGTCGCATCGTCGTGTTTGTATTCATGCATAATTGCATAATTAGTTTTAATGTAATATAGCTATAATTACTTGTCATTACATTCGTCCCCGGACCACTCATTTACTGTTTTATAAAGGAATTCACCCATAATTCCAGGTGAATGAGAGGAAACGGGGAAAAGGTAGCCCCGTGACCTCACACAAAGCTGAGATTTATCATGGGTTTGCGCGTGGAGGGTGTTAAACAGCTGTGTTTATGTTGACCAGTGCTGGGAGTATTAGGTAGCACTGCAGAGACTCGCCAACGCTATTGACCAGTCGCTAATCATCTGCGCCCGGTATTTTATGTGTCACTTGAGTCCATTAATCAAACTCTCAACCTGTTTTTCTTTGGATTGTAATTCATTTGCTTTTCAAAGTCTATTGAATGAATCCTTTCAAATGCACAATGCTAACCATTGCTGCTTAAAACATACTTGACTGAACCTGCACGCATTTTCATTAAAGGGGTCATATGATGCTGCTAAAAATAACATTATTTTGTGTATTTGGTGTAATGAAATGTGTTTATGCGGTTTAAAGTAAAAAAAAACACATTATTTTCCACATACTGTACATTATTGTTTCTCCTCTATGCCCCGCCTTTTTGAAACGCGTCGATTTTTACAAAGCTCATCGGTCTGAAAAGCGAGGTGTGCTCTGATTGGCCAGCTATCCAGTGCGTTGTGATTGGCCGAATACCTCAAGCGTGAGACGGAAATGTTACGCCCCTCACCATACTGTTGATGCCGTGTCCGGCCGGAGCGACGAGACAAAAACATTAAAACCCATTACAAACGAGGCATTTGTTGCATCCAGTGGGGACATAATTACTGATTATAATGACTTATACTGTCTTTTTACGCGTTGCGTTGCATTGCATCGTGCCGCGTAAACATAAAACCCTGTCTGCATTTGTGATCAGAGAAATGACAAACAACAAGTGCTACTCCACACTGCCCAAAACTCGCGTTTGAATCATCAGTGGCAAATGATAAAAGAAAACGTACTTACGTGAGTCAGAACTGCCGGCATTTTCTCCCAGGATCAGTAAACAGTCCTCCATAAAATGTGCCGGCGATCCACAGCACTAAGTTGATGTATTTCCTCAGCGACCAGCACAGATCAGCTCCAGGCATGACGAAGCAGATATCGTCCTCTTTTGGAAGACCAAACAAAGTAGTTTCGCTTTCACAACGAAAAACACAGCGGCCTAGCGTGAGCGAAAGCCCCGGCTTAGCGTGAGCTGAAGCCGGGCAAGAGTGAGCTGAGGCGGCGGGGTCGAGAACGGCGGTCCCGGCGAAGGAGCGGTGAAAACGGTGAAAGCCGATCCGGCGATCCACAGCACTAAGTTGATGTATTTCCTCAGCGACCAGCACAGATCAGCTCCAGGCATGACGAAGCAGATATCGTCCTCTTTTGGAAGACCAAACAAAGTAGTTTCGCTTTCACAACGAAAAACACAGCGGCCTAGCGTGAGCGAAAGCCCCGGCTTAGCGTGAGCTGAAGCCGGGCAAGAGTGAGCTGAGGCGGCGGGGTCGAGAACGGCGGTCCCGGCGAAGGAGCGGTGAAAACGGTGAAAGCCGATCCGGCGATCCACAGCACTAAGTTGATGTATTTCCTCAGCGACCAGCACAGATCAGCTCCAGGCATGACGAAGCAGATATCGTCCTCTTTTGGAAGACCAAACAAAGTAGTTTCGCTTTCACAACGAAAAACACAGCGGCCTAGCGTGAGCGAAAGCCCCGGCTTAGCGTGAGCTGAAGCCGGGCAAGAGTGAGCTGAGGCGGCGGGGTCGAGAACGGCGGTCCCGGCGAAGGAGCGGTGAAAACGGTGAAAGCCGATCCGGCGATCCACAGCACTAAGTTGATGTATTTCCTCAGCGACCAGCACAGATCAGCTCCAGGCATGACGAAGCAGATATCGTCCTCTTTTGGAAGACCAAACAAAGTAGTTTCGCTTTCACAACGAAGCACACAGCGTCTTCAGGACATGGCGGCAGTGGCAACAATACTACAGCGAGAATAAAAGTTACGCCTTCTTTCTTTGCGTGAACATTTGGGCGGCGTTATGCAAATCTTCCCACATAGTGAGGTAGATATGTGGGGGCGTGTTCGAACGAGCCGTTTTAGGTAGGTGTGGCTAACTCTTAACTTTTATAAAGAATATCTCTTTGGATTTGAGACTTTAGTCTTTACAACTTTACAGATCTTCTTTATGCACCAAGAGCTTGTAACACTCCAAAGAGAAAGGAAAAAATGAAATCGCATCATATGACCCCTTTAATAAATAATTGCAGGACATTGGTCAGATGATATGGAAGCTGTTTCTGCCATGGGATAAAAAAATAATAACAACAACAACAGAAAAAGGTAATTGTGATTTTTTTATCTCACAATTTGGACTTGTTTTCTTGCAATTCTGAGAGAAAGATCAAAAAGTCAGAATTCTGAGAAGATGTGTCTGATTTGTGAGGTATAAACTCACAGTTCTCAGAATAAATGTCTGGATTGCGAGACAAACTCGCAATTGCAAGAACAAAAGTCAGAACTGAAATAATAAATCGCAATTACCTTTGAAGATTTTCATTTCGTGGTGAAAAAAAACAGACTTGCAAGATTTAAACTTAGAATTCTGAGGAAAAAAGTCAGAACTGTGAAAAAACTTCTGAGGGGAAAACGTCAGAACTGCGAGATATAAACTCAGAATTCTGAGAGGGGAAAGGTCAGAATTGTGAGATATAAACTCAGAATTCTGAGAAAAAGGCAGACTTGCGAGATATGATCTCAGAATTTTGAGAACAAAAAGTCAGAATTTCAACATTTTTGAAACTTGGAATAGCGAGAATCGGAATTCTGAGTTCACAATTCTGACTTTTTAAAGCACTGAAAACTCTGGAAAAAAAAGGCAGAATTGCGAGAAAAAAGTCAAAACAGGACAAAAAGGGACAAAAACGTATTTGAAGCCTTGAAAACCACTCATTTAAGTAAAATAAGATCTGCGAGTTCTATTTATAAAAGCCTAGCCAGCATATCCTCAATTTGGTCGAGGGGTCGCAATTTATACACGGGCAAGTCGTTTCATTTGTGAATTGCAATAATATTAATGACTGTAATTATGATCACAATCACAACAGTGCGTGTGCCGATCTGCATACCGTTTTCTCAACATGCTTTTCGAAATCAGCATCAGTTTCCCAGTCTATAAACCGCTCTACTGCTTAATGCAACGGCCTTTTTCATTATGTTAAAAATGTACTTCATTTGGCTGAATTGCAGGCGCTGAGCGCAAGAGTCATTTCATGTAATTTCTTGGATGTTTCCCAGCACACACATTATTGGCTTTTTATTCAAAATACTCCGACGCAAACAGGTAAATGGAACAAAACTCTTACTGTGAGCCATCAGCGGCAAGCATAAATCCCAGCCATTAGTTCATTCTCATTCATACTGTACTGCATGTACGGTGGGGGGGAAATGTTTATGCAATATTTACACAGCCACCGCGTGTCCAGATTTAATCTGCTTGTGGTATATGGGAGTCAATGCGAACGCTAATGGATTTTAATGTCCCTCATGAAAAGTGACGTTACGAATTGGTGCTTATTTAGCTACAAAACTATCTACCGTGTCTAAAAGAAACATATGGCGAAGAATGTCAGCTGGACGATACAGTTCACGTGCTCTTGTTACAGGTCACTGCTCGTTGAGCATGTAGATCACGTGCTCTTTCAAATGTGTAGGCATGCGGCGCATATGGATGCATTTCTGTTAAATCTGGGTCAGTTCCTATAGCTAGAAGATCTACATAGTAATGAACTATAGGCTACTGAAAAAGTATTATGCGTTGGTTGGTTCTGTTTTTGGTTCCAAGATCCTTCTGACTAAATAGCCTAATACATTTAGCGTAAATAAATAACCACATGATGATTAAAACCATGTAAAACCACATAAAACTAATAAAATCATTAAAAATGTGCACTCAAATAACTGATATATTGGCTGTTGTCAACAATTTCTGAAGATTTAGCGTGAAGGCTAGTCACACTACAAGAAGAAAGGCTAAATAAAACTCATTCCCTGCTGTTCAATTTACACCCCAACAGCACAATAAGTCATATTTTCCCAGAGTTTACAGTCTGAATTGAAGGTGATAAAACAAAAGGCGTTTACCGTGAAATAAAGGCAAGAAAACATATTTCTATTGAGCCGTCCTCGCGCGCTGCACTCAATATCTACAGACAGATTTACTTACAAATGACTGTTATGAACAAGTTCTTTTCAATGAATCAACAACATGCATGGGCAACAAGTAAAGTCCGATTCACAAAGAAATCAATCTTATGAATAGGTTCTTTTTAGTGAATCAGCAACATGTTTGCAACAAGTGTAGTCCGATTTACTCTTATGAACAGATTCTTAAAAACATACAGCACAACAAGTGTAATTTCAAAATGATTTACAAATGCATTTTGAGCTGTTTTTTAAGGATTCATTCAAAAATATCCTGGAACTCATAAAGCAGTTACTATTTGAATAAGTGTGATAAATCCTTCATTGAACAAACTCACTGAATTCGTCAATGTTGTTTTTGAATCAGTAGGTGGCAACAAATGTTGCTGCTTGTTTTCTTTATATATATATACAGGTGCATCTCAATAAATTAGAATGTCGTGGAAAAGTTAATTTATTTCAGTAATTCAACTCAAATTGTGAAACTCGTGTATTAACTAAATTCAATGCACACAGACTGAAGTAGTTTAAGTCTTTGGTTCTTTTAATTGTGATGATTTTGGCTCACATTTAACAAAAACCCACCAACAAATTAGAATATGGTGACATGACAATCAGCTAATCAACTCAAAACACCTGCAAAAGTTTCCTGAGCCTTCAAAATGGTCTCCCAGTTCGGTTCACTAGGCTACACCATCATGGGGAAGACTGCTGATCTGAATTGACACCCTTCACAAGGAGGGAAAGCCACAAACATTCATTGCCAAATAAGCTGGCTGTTCACAGAGTGCTGTATCCAAGCATGTTAACAGAAAGTTGAGTGGAAGGAAAAAGTGTGGAAGAAAAAGATGCACAACCAACCGAGAGAACCGCAGCCTTATGAGGATTGTCAAGCAAAATCGACTCAAGAATTTCTCTTGATGCCTTGCCCCCAGCCTCAGTCCATTCCTTGTGAAGTTCACTCAAATTCTTGAATCGATTTTGCTTGACAATCCTCATAAGGCTGCGGTTCTCTTGGTTGGTTGTGCATCTTTTTCTTCCACACTTTTTGCACTTTCAGCATGTGACCTTGACTAAATCTGCCACTATTCAGAAAGGCAAAAATGAGACTTGGGCCTGTTTGTTCAGAAATAATGATGCATTAACAAGAATATTGTAGAAAAAGAGAAGTATAGGTTCACAGGTATAGGCCTGACAGTGACTTCAGTAGCGGACCGGCTCTGAAAGGCCCATCTGCCTGGGAGGTTTTTGTATGGCG
Organism: Sinocyclocheilus rhinocerous; assembly: GCF_001515625.1. Classification (NCBI taxonomy): domain Eukaryota; kingdom Metazoa; phylum Chordata; class Actinopteri; order Cypriniformes; family Cyprinidae; genus Sinocyclocheilus; species Sinocyclocheilus rhinocerous. The sequence goes on along the minus strand of NW_015631074.1, from coordinate 1,182,273 downwards.
CGCCGCCATCTTGCCTCGCCTGACCCCCTCTAAGTACAGCCTTTGAGGTTTCTCTGGGGTTTAAAAATACTCTCCGCCAAATTCTTCTCTCTCACTGGCTTCAGACGGCAGGCGAATCTGAGCGCTGAGCTTTCCACATAAACATTGACAATTTTTTTTCCTCCTTTTTCCCCTCACGATTTGGAACAAGAGAGTTCCAAAAATATCAGGTGTGAACAGAGAACACCAGTGTGCTCACCTCCATCTGGAGCGTGTGTCTTTCCTAACACACCGACGGCACTCTCTGAGGGTTTGTTCTTCACAAAACCAATGAATGCATTATACAATACACTTGACATTCCTTAAAACCTATATGTAGAAGCATTATGTTTTCATTTAATGATTAAGTAAACACTAAAGTCATTCACTGAAAGGAGGGCCATTATGTTGTTGTTTTGAAATGTTATGTATAAAGAAAATGTACCTTTTATATCATAGCCTACTGTTCTAATGTAGAATACACACTATTTTTTCTAAACACATATCCACCATACTTCTTCCATCTCGTCACAAACAACATAATAGATTGAATAAAAAACACTGTAGCGCTTATATGCAGGTGATTCTGCCATTTCAAAATACAATTGCTGCTTTACTTCATTATTTAGGCTTATCTTCCTAGCATTAGCGTTAGCAACAATATGATTTTTCTGTAAATAGTACAAAACACTGGTCATTTTATGTGGCAAAACCTATCAAGCATGATAAACCAACATATTATGAATGTTAAATCAGTACTTACCAAGTTTTAAACATGGCTCCTCTGAAGACTTGGTTGATGTCACTTCCTCTTGAGCAGGTTTTATGATTATTTAAAGTGACAGTGCACTGTTATTTTTAGAAAAATAAGTGTTCTGACTCACAGACTCAGTCTGATTATTCTGTTTTAATCCTAGATGTTTTTAAGATAAATGTGATCTGTTGTTAATAGGAAAACTCAATACATTTTTATCATGTTATGTATTATGAATACATTTATTAATATTTCAAATAGATTTTTTTTATGATTGGCAATACAAACATGTCAAAATGCATGTACTCCTTTACAAATATCTATAAAAAAAAATTATCATTTTAAAATATAATACATATATAAAACAATACATTATTATTACATATGTTTTAAAATAATAATTAAAATGTAAAAAAATATGTCAAATTACTAATTCATTAAAAAAATCTGATATTTTGGACACAAATAGCACTTCTTTCATGAAAAAAACTGTAATTTTAGGTGCTGTGTCTGTCTGACTGTAAAAATGTATTGTCAGCTAACCTAAAAGTATATTCATATGATCTAAATGTGGTAAAAAATATGGTAAAGTGGTAAAAATATGGTAAAACTGTTTTTACTCTGACATATTATGTAATGTGAAATAATCAACATGGCTACATTGAACAGTGAGATCAGGTAAAATAATTTCTTAATGTAATTACAATTTCAGGTTTTACAGTGCAATTTAGATTATTAGAAATATGCTATAAACAATAAAGCACATTTCATGAGAAATGAGAGAATTTCATGAGAACATGAGAGAAATACAAAATATTTCTTTGTCATTTTACTGTTTCCTACTTCATTTTGGATTGCCTTTAGCAAATGTGTTAATATTAGATTATGAAGCCACCAGTGAATTGACGAGCGCTTGATTCACAATATTTGTGCTAATTATTCAAAGAAACCATGTTTATTTATATGCTACTGATGAATTTAGTAATATATTTTCTCAGCTCGTCAACTTGCACACTGTACATACACAAACACTTCAGATAAATCATTTTTTACTGCCTTGTTTTTGCCTGCAGCATTACAGTTTTTACTATGTATCATGCCGCCTGCAAAGACGCACACTCTTGACTTAGCTTACAATTAGCTTCATTTAAGCTCCCAAAATGGGGCTCATCTCAAAACAGAGGGGGTAGCGCTATCCCCAGCAGCAATAATAGAAATGGCTAAAGCAGCATGCAGTATCGAAGTGCAGCTGTCCCGTCTAATGAGATTTTAAAGTGCTCCCATAATGCCTCATAAATGGCCCCTACATGGGGAATTATATGCTGGAAACGGGGAATCTGATTGGTGTTCCAGGGGGCGGGGGCGTCTGTCGTCCCGGCGCAGTGTTATCATGCAACAATGAGCCATGCAATAGAGCGTCACAGTTATTTGGGACAGTGGCCCGGCCAGGCACACCCATTCACTACACATACAATCATGAATTAGTCCAGCACGTGTATCATTTACTGCCGCCGTGTCATGTGAGCCACACTCAATTCAAAAGGTCTTGTATACAAGCTGGAAGGAACATAACAAAAATGATTACACGATTGTGCAACACACATCTTTACATTATGCATGACCATCTTATGCAATAATAACACTAATACTAATAATAATGATAATTATTGTTGTTATTATTGTAAACAATTATAATTGCTATTATTTATAATTAATTGTTGAATTAATGAGTTTAATTTTTAATTGTTATTTGATATTACGTTTGTTCATTTACACCTTTACAGAATAATTATGCTATGTATGAGTAGTTTCTTGTTTATTTTTATTATTCAATATTATTTTAATATCACTAGCCTATAATATGAACACTGTGTAATTGCTTTGTCACATATGAGCACTAAAATCCACTGAATTTGTTTAGAGATTCTATTATATATGTAAAAGCAAATAAATCCAAATATCCTAGAAAAAAATAATTTATGGAAAAGTACTTTACATATGTGCAAAAATTAATGATAGTGGTAAATAATGGAATAAAATAAAATAATAAAAAAAAAATATTTATAAAATAAAATCAATGGCTGTCAATCATGGTAAATGTTGTTTACATGATACTATACATTACAACAAAACAAAATATGTCAAAAAAAATAATGGTATTTCCATGTTATTGTGTCCAAAAAAAGCAAAATAAAAAACAAAACAAAATAAAAAACAAAACAAAACAAAATCATGGTTTATCATATTATGACACATGATACTGTATCATGTTTATATGGGCTATGTACTATGAAACATAATATTATAGCACTTTATACATACTAAATATTTGCCATATTCATGTACCATAATATTTGCACAGTACTCCATGGTACTTCATCAAAATGCCATGATTTTACCATGATAAAAATCCAAGGGAAAAAAGCATTTTTATCATGATACTTTTATAAATACTGTAGCACTGAATGGTTGCCATATTAATTTACCATGATATTTGCATGTTACTCCCAAAACAAATGTCGAAAAACATGTCAAAATGTTGCAAGTAACAAATACATAATAAAAATTTGATTTAGCTTTTTTTGTAGAAAGTGCGTAAATAACTAATACAACATTAAATTGCACAAAATGGACACAGATATCAGAAATATGTTGAAAACCTCATCTTGGATTCACACATCATACCAAACATGACCCGAAGAGACGAAAACACACCCCCAGTGTGTTTAAGTGTGTGTGAATTCCTCATTGTTCCAGGCCTGTACCACTCAAGACTCATACAGACTGAGAGAGAGACAAAACATGACTGTATGAGGACATTGGACACTGTGTGGGTTGTGTCCAGGCTCAACACATCTTTTGTATGAGATATGTAGCCTCTTTGTGTGCTGAGAGACCTTGTTTGCATTAGAATACTCAGTCTGGGGCTGGGCCGTCTCGGGCGGTCACGTGCACACCTCGCTCAGAAACCCCAAAACATACTCACAGCGAGCTCCATCATGCCATCTCTCAATGGAAACAGAGTTACGCTGGCTTCTCGGGTCACTTCGTTCGTTGAATGTAAAATGAGGTGTAAGTGCAGACCCTCAGACCCAGAGCTGCTCATCATCTCCACAGTCAGATGCTGTTATTGATGTTATGGGTCTCCAGCTGTGGAGCTGAGCGTCACCTGAGGTCTGGCCGTCTGAATCAGTCTCAGTGTCTCGCCAGAAACCGAAGCGGGATGACTCTGTAGGAGCCACATGTGTGTCGGGACATTTATAGTCATAGATCCATCAATGAATGAATCTTTATATGTCCAAAGAGTATAATGCATGTCCCAGGCTGGTTTAAGTGATTATTTTTGGAATAACACACATAAAATGTCTGACTATCTGAAAGATAAATAAATAAATAAATATAATTAAAAACAGGCCGGTTGTAGCTCGTTATTGTAGATCTCTGCCAATAGCATGAGTTTGGGGGTGGGACTACCATTTTTTCCGACCAGTAACGGATGTGGGTATTTTTGGGAAACAGAAATCTTTGTTTGAAAACAAATATATTTGAAATTTGGTTTGTTTACACTAGTGCAATAAAACAAGTTGTTTATCATTACACTTTTTTGTTTTCAATCAAAACTTTTGTTTCTAATGTGAATGTGAGCTGTTTGTTTTTCATCCAACCACAGACTCACAAAACAAAACAAACTGCTGAACAACTGAAAAACTGCCTACCCTAAAACAAACACAGAAAAAAAATGGTTTGCTGGCATTTAAAAAAGCATAATTAATGTAGTAATTTCAAAACACTGTTTATTATGCTAAAATCTAAATCTTATTGTATAACCTACTGTATAAATCATGCAAATATTGTACATGTAAACCATAAATATGTTCTTATAATTTCAGTTTGGGATAAAACATTTTGTGATAATGCAACATGAGTTATTTTAATTAAACAACAACAAATCAAAAAGTTTTATTGTTTAAAAATATTAAAATAATGTAAAAAGTGATAAAAGGCCAAAACTAATAATAATAATAATAATAATAATTTACAAACAAACAAACAAATGATCAAAAACAAAATCTAGTTCATGTGCATCGTTAAACTCAAAGGCAGCTTTCTGTCAATAGCATGACTTTAGGGGCGGGGCTACATTTTTTTGACCAATAGCAAATGGGGGAATGTTTGGGAAACATTCCCCCGAACAAGTTAGTGGCATAAAAATAAGCTATGTTTTTCTTTACACTTTTTTGTTTATCAGTCAAAACTTTTGTTTCTAAAGTGCATATTTGTGTTTCATCCACCTACAGACTAACAAAACAAAAGAAAACAAACAAAAAACAACCCATCCAAAATAAACAAATAAAAATAAAGGTGTTTAGCAAATACAAAAATGTAACATAAATGTTATAATGACTTTGAGATTATAGACCAAAAACAAAATCTCCTTATGTAGTGTCCTGTATAAAAATGTACAAATATTTGAGTACATTTAAAACAAAACTATTTTATTACTAATCGTTTTTTTGGCCCTAAATACCTCATAAAAGCGGAAAAACAACAACAACTTGTAAGTGGCTGTGGATAAAAGCATCTGCTAAATGCGTTAAATGTAAATATAAAGTCCTGCGCCCATATTTCATGCATTTTCTGCCAGTTACAGATATGCAGCATGGCCATAGCATATTAACATGCATAGCGAGTAACCGCAGTGAACGTTTGAACATCTCTGAATTAATTTGCTGTATTTAGTGTGAGCTTAAAGTGCTCAATTAGAGGCGAAACCCGTCACAGAGCAACACACTAATTACAGAGTGTATAAGGGCAGTTTCACATATATAACCTATTCAACATACAGTAGAGAACGGAGGCCTGATTCTGATACTTTTACACAACAGTAAGTTGAAAGAGTGAAACATCCGTCAGAAATGTTGCATGAAAGATGGTATGATAATTGCATGGCTGTGTGGAGTTACATGTGACAGCTGAATGCAAATGCTGCTCCACAGATTCACTGATGATTTATTTAAAGGGAATTTCCCTCTTTGACCTGTACAGACGTGGCTTACAGTAAAAGCCGCTTGCGTTCACCTCATGATGCCCAATATAACGTTCAAAGCTTAGCTTTAACATTTACACATTTACGGTTAAAAGGTCAAAATGGCTGCAGATATAATTAGATAATTTCAGTGAAAGGTGCCGTTCTGATACATCGACATTTTTATTTCCAAACCTAACTATAAAAACAAAACGAAAAAAAAAAATATATATATATATATATAGGCTAGTATAATTTTTTTTAAATTATGGCGGTTAAGCAATAAAAAACAGAAAGATAGTGAGCTTTAAATTCTCCTTTCACGATTCACCCACAATTGGCCTCTGGATTTGGGCCTAAAATAATATGATTTCAAAAATATATTTATTTATTTATTCCAGTGTGTTATGAGAAGACAAATATTTCTCTCTCCTGAATCACTGCAGGGCCACCGATGCCCCATTTTCTTTTACTGACTTAAAGGGGAAAATTAAATGAAGTGAGACAAATAGTTTTTTGGAGACCTCAGCCAACAAACCATAATTTCAGTCAATAAAACAACTTCTGACATATATATTTTTTATCTCCTGACATTTTTAATGATTTTTTAGGTAATTAAAATTGTTTTAATCGTATTCAATATTTTTTAATAAATAAATATAATAAATACACTTGCATTTCTGCATTCACAAATTATATGCATAATTATATATTTTTATTCGCCTATAGCCTATATACCTCTATAGTGAAAATAACTGACATATTTTCTTTATATCAGTCTATCATCACAAACATATTTTGGTAATTCAAATTTGATATTATTCATACCAAAAGCACACTGGCTTGATGGACGTGTCTGTGTGTTTACTTCTTTGTTAGCATGCGCCATCTTGTGGCTAATGTTTGCGTTACAAATGCTCGTTACGTTATAGGCATATTCTTCTGGTTTTACATTATTGACATTTTCTAGGCCAGGTTCATGCACCTGACGAGGACACAAACGGGTTAACAAAACCATAAAGAGGGTCTGACCTGGATCAGGACGAGTGACACGCTTTTGCTCGTGTTTATTTCACCTGTTTGAAGCTTATAGCGAGGTAAAACACAACAGCTGTATTGTTCAAGCTATCCTTTATTCTTTTTTTGTTATGTTACATCTGCTTAAAATCAAATATGTATAAGCGAATCGGGGGGAAAAACTGTGAAATGAAAGACAGTTTGATGACAGCCCTGTAGTGCAAAGTCATCTTTGCCCTTTTTTTGGTTGTTCTCGAACATAAAAACACTCACTTCCATCAAACATTTCAGGCACTATAATTTAGATGCAATAAGGCTGTGCTTTGATACAGTTTCCAAACTAAAAAAAAAAAAAAAAAATACAAATAATAAAAAAACAACAGAAAATATCGTCTGTAAGGTCTTATATTACAATACATTCAAAACGCAATTTGATAGCCTAAAAATCAAATCATAAAGCAAATCCTTTACACATGTGAATAAACAATATCAGTATGCACAGATTTCACACAAACAGCGTCATTAGCCTATACAGAAAATCCAAACCGAAACCTGAGGCAGAAACGTACGTTTTAATGGATCAGTCAGATCCTAACCCGAATTCTCCACAAAAAACTCGGATCTAACATTTAATGTACAATGAAACTCAAATGTAAAACAAGAAATCAAAAGCATTAAAAAAAAAAATCACTCCTTGACACTTGGTGTCAAATTAGCGAAACTATTTTAGCCCCCAAAATGCTTAAAGCTCTACGGTGGCGGCAGGGCCGTTGGTGGTGCTGGGTTTCTCTCCCTCTGCTGGTGGAGCCTCAGCAGTGCTGCTCTCCTTGGCTTCCTGCTCGCTGCTCTCTGCGGCTTTGCTCTCTTCCGCCTCCTTCTGGTCAGCACCGGAAGTGCTGTTGGGCTCGTCGAGAAGCGCCGTGGTTTCGTTGATGACCTGCGTGGTGTCGTTTGCCGGTGGCGTCTTGACGGCGCCGTTTTGCACCGGGAAAGCGCCCTCTAGAGCCGTGTAGAGGAACTGGTACTGCTCCTGTGAGGAGTTTAGAAGTACTTAAGCATTTTAACGTGCAACAAAAGACTAATATGATTTGTTCATGGATTGTTTATGAACTTGTAGGGCCTATGTGGTATGTATTTGCAAACTACACTTAATTTGTGTTAAAACATCTTTGAAGTCACCTTTAAGTGCAAGATTTCACATTTGTGACCGTGGACCACAAAACCAGTCATAAGGGTCGATTTATTGAAATTGAGATTTATATGTCATCTGAAAGCTGAATAAATAAGCTTTCCATTGATCTATGATTTGTTAGGATAGGCTGAGATACAACTATTTGAAAATGGAATCTTAGAGTGCAAAAAAAATTTTTTTTCTAAATATTGAGAAAATCGTCTGTGAAGTTGTCCAAATTAAGTACTTAGCAATGCATGTTACTAATCAAAAAGCAAGTTTTGATATATTTACGGTAGGATATTTACAAAATATCTTCATGGAACATGATCTTTACTTAATATCCTAATGATTTTTGGCATAAAAGAAAAAATCGATAATTTTGACCCATACAATGTATTGTTGGCTATTGCTACAAATATACCCCAGCGACTGGTTTTGTGCTCCAGGGTCACATTTAGCAAACATTAGCAAAGATATACAGTTTGAATAAGCCCATGCTAAAATATGAATATAGTGTAAATCATAGAAAAGGATAACCAAGGGTCATAAAAGACTCTACAATAACAATGGAAATCCCAAACTATTTTTTTTCTTCCAAAATGGTACAGATCAGTATTTTAAGGAAAGTACAAGATGATTACGTTTTTCCACTCTTCTATAAACCCTAGTCAGGGTAGCGCCAAATGTAATTTTTGACAGGAATGAAAATGAGGATGTGAGGGATAAGTTCAGTCATTCAATGAATTGTACCATTAAAAACATACCGAGTTGTCAGCCAACAAAATTTTTAGTTGATGAAAGTTTTTAAAGTTGTGGGTTGAGAAAAATTACATGAGCTAGGATCTTTATACAGTGTGTGCCATTGTAAAGCTGCAAATTTAACCCCCACAGCCTTGTTTTCACCCGCGTTAAATTCAATATAGCATCTAACCTGACTAAGGTATATTGTTTTTATAAACAAAGCAAGAACTTACGATTGTTTCCACAATCCTCTGTCTCTCCTTGCGTAAGTTTTTGACTACGTGGAAGACGTCCACCAGCTTCTCTGTGTATGCGCTGTCCAAGAGGTTCCATAAGGCACAGAAGATTCCGGTACGCGACGATCCATTGCTGAATTGAAAGTTTACGGAAGTTTAAAATCCATCAATCCATCCACCCATGTCCATCAGGAAAAAAACTGGTGTTGATGGACTTACTTGCAGTGCACCACCATGGGGATGTTCCGGTTCATTCTGCTGTTGTCATAATTGCCGTTTTCTCTGATGACCCTTATCATCTCTATTAACTCCTGAGCGTTCTCCGGAAGCCCACGGCCTTTCCATTTCAGGAACTGGTACTGATCCACCTCCAAGACGTCTGTCTTCTGTTACAGGATTCAAAACGGATTCATATGTCTGCAGATAATGACGTCACAGATATTCATGCTGAGGAGAAGGACTCTGCTTACCTTTGTGGACTGTATTTCCAGATGCCGTCTCACATACGTTGGAAAGCTTTCTGTCTTTCTGACCTCAATTTCCATGTCTCCGAAAGTTTTCTTTTCATCTCCCCAGTACTGACAGCAATAATCCTGAAACAATAAAAAATAAATATGGGCTGAAAAACTGGGCAGAGATCAGTCAATTGCTTTGTCTGTCTGTCTGTCTATCTATCTATCTATCTGTCTGTCTGTCTGTCTGTCTATCTATCTATGTCTGTCAATCCTTCCACCTGTCAGTCTTTCCCTTTGTCACTCTTTTTGTTGTTCGACCTATCCGTCTTACTATCTAGTTTTACTGCTTGTCTGTCTACATGTCTATCTATCCCTCAATCTTTCTGTCTGTCTGTTTATTCATCTCTCTCTCTCTCTCTCTCTGTTATTGTGGGAGGTCGTACATTGCCGTCCTCTTGGCAGTCTGTGAGCATGACCAGTGTTTTAGTTTGTTGTTGGTACAGCATGAGCAGGAACTCTGCCATCGAGTTTGGTAAAGGCCCCTGTGCTGCGATCAGACTCTTGTGACACCAGTAGCCCTGTTGGAAAGCAATAACAAGCATATTTTATTCATATTTACATATTCTAATCTATTAAACAATTTCTCATTCACTCTAATAACTGTATTAAAAAATAACGATATATTAGATAATATAAATTCAAGAGTTCAAGAGAATTCAAGAGAATCAAGTTTTATACAGCAATGAATGAGGCGTTGATGTATTCATTAGATTCTTCTTCCTCATCTGATGAATACTCGTCCTCATCCTCTGGATCACTGGTCTGGTTGCCCTCAATGTCCAGTCTAAACAGGACTCTGTTAAAGTCATCTGGAACAGAAATGCTCACTGGTAACTCATCTAATGCTAACTTATAATGAAGAAGTAAATTTGTGTCTGTATATTATATATAGTTTTGTAACATGCATTTGAAACCAAGATCTGCAGATTAATAAAGTTGGTGTTGGTCACTGACATGGGATAACATCTGAGTAGCGGTTTTTCTTCTTGTTGTCCTCGCTGCTTCCCGTGTTAAACGTTCTCCATTTTTTAAATTTGGGCAGTTTCTTTATAAAGGAAAGCAATGGGAAAACATGCTGCATTAACAATAAGATACACACAGTACAGGACATGTCAGTGTCCTAATAACCAATCAGCTGAAAATCAAAGAGGGAGGACAAACCTGGAACTCCATTTCAAGCAAACTGGGGTCACTGCCATCTTTCTGTCTGAGAGTGTTGAGCGCTGAGTGGAATTCAGACAGTGAGACCTCTGTCTCTCCAAACTGGTTGTGCTCAATCAGAGCAGTGTGGATCAGTATGTACTGGGCCTATCACAATCAACAACACACACAGTTAAATATGCATAAACACATCCAACAAATGTAAAATAAAGGGTGTTACAACATAATTTAAAGTCAAAACTGTCCAAAGTTTTAAAGTGTAAAAAAAAAGGATGTTTTTAAAAAATAAAATAATGGGTGCTACATCTACTTGGCCAGATTGGGTCACACTAAGGAACAAAATAATACCCAATATTGAAAAAAAAAAAAAAATATATATATATATATATAAAGGAATGTATTTATGGCTTAAAGGGTTAGTTCACCCAAAAATGAAAACTTGTGTTTTTTTTACTCACCCCCAGGGCATCCAAGATGTAGGTGACTTTGTTTC
>NW_015631074.1:1167486-1170975 GCF_001515625.1 Sinocyclocheilus rhinocerous | reverse complement strand
AATGTCGGAGGATTTCGATATAAGCCAAGAGGAGACTGGTTTTCCTTTGCTAAAGTAAGGAAACTTTGCTTCCTTTGCTCCTATAAACGAACTCATGAGACTAGCATATCTCAGAGGCGCGCGCGCTGCGCATACGTGCTGCGTCATCCGGCTTCCGGAACGGCTTCCGTGTATGACATATACCGGAAGTGAGAGAAAAGTGTTTATTACATTTGAAATATGTATATTTTTCTTACAAAAATGCATGGATTCACTACAGGGGGCCTTTATTCACCCCTTGAGGCACATTTTATTATGAATGCGCGAGCTTTATTTGACGACTTGTGGACTGTTCAATGATAGAGCTTGGAATAGCCAGGACAATTTTTACTATAACTCCGACTGGATTCGTCTGAAAGAAGAAATTCATATGCACCTAGGATGCTTCGAGAGTACTTCGAGAGAAACACAATTTTCTATTCTAATTTTAATTTTGGGGTGAACTAACCCTTTAATATTTTTACAAAAACATAAATGTTCAATTAACTTTCCATTAAAATGTACATTTTAAGGATAAATTAAAATATGATTTTTGCATATTTAGCTCATGATTAGATTTAACACTTATATTTAAGACTTTATAAATTATATTTAAGATTTAAAGAAAAGATTTTTAGCATACATAGGTTTAATTTACATGTATATACAGAAATGCAAATGTAAATGTAAAAACGTAAATTCTAAATACTACAAAATATTTGACAGAAATTTCACATAGGTATTTTAAAAATGTTTATTAATCTTAAATGACTAAAAATGAATGACCAATAATTGGTCATTTTATTTAAATAAATGACTTAAAATTAACTAATTAAATAAATATTCAAATATTTAAATAAACTGCTAAATACATATTTAAATTGTTAACAAAATAAGTATCATCATTAATTATATATAAAATAATTTGAAAATGATTAGAGTATAACATCTAGACCAATTTGGGCTTTTTAATAATACCTACTTCAAATTTGGTGTGACACACCAAATTTATTACCAATAAATCAGTGAATAAAATAAAATCACCTCCACTTGAACCATGAGGCAACGCTGGCGACGTAGTTTTGCTACGTATCCATAGATATCCACTCTGCCCTCTGCCTCGAGAGATTCAATCATTGCATCAATGCCGATATATGTTCCTGTGCGGCCGACCCCTGCACTATAGAAGATACAACAACATTCACATTAAGCTTTATCCACTCTAAATGACCCTTTAGTCAATGACCTTTTTGATACCAAATGCACATAATAATCTCTACAGTCCTGTCTTACCTGCAGTGGACCACAACCGGGCCACTGAAGAAGTTCTTGAAGGAGTTGACTCTTCTCCTGAGCTTCAGAAGCAGGCAGGGGTCTCCAGGCACACCATGGTCAGGCCAGCTAATGAACTGGATATGAGTTACTTCTCTTTCTGAGGCCTTCTCTCGCTTCTGTACACACACACACAAACACACACACACATTAAGTTAAAACCGTCTGAATGAAGCACATAAGAATAAGCGAACCACACACACTTACATTGTTCAGGATCAGATGGCGTATGGTATAATCAGGGCAATGTTGCTCAGATCGGATTTTCACCACAAAATCGTCAAAAATCTCAGTCTCTCTGTCCAGAGATGGCCAGTACTGAGCGCATTTGATCTGAGAGGACAAACAGCAACAGTGAGTGGAAATAATGAACAAATAACTAATAAAAAGTACAAAAATATGAATAAATACTATAAAAAATTCTACAACACTGGACCAAACACAACCTTGTTTCCTTCCTCACAACGGGTGACCATGACAACAATGGATGACTTTTGCTCCCAAACCATTTGCCAAAAGTCACAAACAGTCTCATCCTTGGGTCCTGGAAAACACGTCCAACAAAAAAATCTTTTGTTTAAACTTCAAAAATTTTCACTTTTAATAACCTTAAATGTTGGTGTAAACAATTCTGCCACAATTTTGATGGTTATCAGGCAACAGTAATATAGAATGTTGGGTAAAAGTGTGCATTCATTGGCCGCTTTAAATGTGGCTTAGCCAATCACAATTTAGAATCATAACCATCCATATAATAAGAGGATTTTTACCTTGGGCTGCAATGTATTTCTTTGGCTCTTGATATCCCTGCAAGGGTTCATGAGTTACAGTACATGTTAACAATTAAATAAATAAATAAATATTGTTTAATTGAAATGTTAAGTATAATATTGAAAATTTATTTAAAAATGACCTCCATTAATTTCAAAAGTTATATTAAAATTAGTTGAGGTAAACAAGCATGATATATAGCTAGAGGATAAATGACCCATACCTCGATAAAGCTGGCATTGATGTAGTCGTCTTCGCCTCCAGCTGAGAGAGTAACCCGATTATAGTCATCTGCAAATTCATGCACAAAATGATCAATTCTCTGATAAAATTTGAAAACTACACGAGGAATTGTTTATACTGATTTCTTTATGAAAACTGGAGTGATATTTACAAGGCAGAATGTCAACGTAGCGGTTCTTGGACTGGTTGTCCTGTTTCTTCGCTTCTTTGATGGTGTAATTGGAGAAAATGCGGGGAATGCTCTGAGGAGAAGCAGAATCTGAATGTATTTCTCATTATATTAAAACAGTAAATGCAGCTTCTGCAGATGAATGGTATAGAGATTGAGAATCACCTGAAACTCATCCATAAACAGACGGCTCTCATCAGCGATCTTGCTCACGTAAGCCTCCACCAAACCCTCGGCATAGATGGGCTCAACTCTGCGCAGCGGTTCTGCTGGAGGACATGAAACATCAGATAGTTCTTTTAAAATCAGTTTACTTTCGAAATAAACATGAATTGATTGATTGGAGCAAATAACATACGGGTAAGAGGAATCTCTTCATCTTCAGCACTCCTGTGGTGAGAAATACCATCAGAAATATAGTTACACATTTATGCTAATGTTAATCCATTAATCCTTTTATGCCAATTGAAAATAATCAATTTGACAAACTGACCGTTTTCTTTTGAGCAGGAACATTTTGTATAACACAAAAAGGAGCGCAAGTGACGTCACAAGGATGAGGAACACCAAGAATCCAATGACAGCCTTATCATTATCTGAGAGAAAAAAAAACAACTTCAGATTCTAGACGGTTATTCTGCTCTATACCTATATTTATACAGTAACATTTTATTAGGGTAAATGTGTCACTACTTTGTTTTAACTTTATTTAATTATATTTCTAAAAATGGAATTAACTGTTTGAACAATATTTGACTTTTAATACCCAGTCAACACGTGAGATCATGCGATGATCACAGTGACATCACACGATCCTCATACTGTGATCCTCACGGTGTGAGTAGTATATGAAATCATTGTGAGTTCAAACGATCCTCATACTGTGATCCTCATGGTGTGAGTAGTATATGAAATCATTGTGAGTTCAAACGATCCTCATACTGTGACCCTCACGG
>NW_015631074.1:1132757-1166217 GCF_001515625.1 Sinocyclocheilus rhinocerous | reverse complement strand
ACACACACACACACACACACACACACTGTTACCTGCAGTGGTGCTTGTGTTTTGTTGTTGCGAGGTGGTGTGTGGGAGTGAGACTGAAGTGTTTGTCTGGTTATTATCAGTAATACTCCCTAAATGATAATGATTATTAGATCAAATAAATTGTTTCTCTCATAAATACATGTATGTTGACACAGTCCAGTATGAGATATTAAGAGTTTTGTATTGTACACAATTGTCATTAACACTGATTATTATTACCATAAACTGCATATAATCAAAAAATGATTTAAATGATATAAACTGATTAAATATGACAAATCGGTACATATACACAAAAAAAACAAAAAAACTAAATAAACATGTAATATAATGTTCAACACACTGTTACCTGCAGCAGTGCTTATGTTGTGTTGTTGCGAGGTGGGTGCGGGTGAGGATGTCAGGATTTTATCTTTAGTAAAAATGGTAATGGTTATTTGATCAAACAAAAATTTCATCTCATAAATATGTTGACACAGTCCAGTATGGGATTTAAGGAAGTTGCACATCACGTGGTGACCCAACATAGTGCCAGATTTTTGCAGTGTACAAAAATATAATTCAAACTGAAATTGATTATTATTACTATAAACTGCATAAGCTCAACTAAATGCTAATTTATTTACATAATATAGACTGAAAACTGATAAACTGGTAAATAATAATAAAATCAGCAGAAATACTGTATAATGTTAAATGCACTGTTACCTGCAGAGGTGTTGGTGTTTTGTTGTTGCAAGGTGGAGTGTGGGAGTGAGATTGATGTGTTTGTCTGGTCTGCAAACGTCCCTAAATGACAATGGTTATTAGATCAAATAAAACGTTTCTCTTATAGCCACTGGGGTCTTGACTGAAATCACATACGAAACAGAGGTGGTGCTTTAACATTAGCGATTAAAAAGCTCAAACAAACAAATGAATAAATAAAAGCTTCTTGTTCAGTTATGTGTGTGTAGCACGGCATGATAGGAAGATGGAGGTCAGAGTGTGAGAGAATAATAATGCAGGAGTGTGAGTTTGATGAGGTGACGTCAGATTTACCTTTAATGGTATCTGCAGGCGTGTTTGTTGTGTTGGAGAGAGTGGAGGAGTCTGAATGAGTGTCTGTAATGATGGATGAACACCGGGAAACAATATCTAAGCATATCAGGTTCTCACTGATATAGATTTTCTGACTCATAAGTTCAAATCAGGAACAGAATAACAGAAATTGGGTGACACTTACTTGTACCATTCTTAGCTCCACCTGTGGAAAGTGTGAGATAAAACTATTATTTAACTTTGTCAGAACAGATAGATAGATAGATAGATAGATAGATAGATATTATAATGATATTAATTAACCTAATCAGAAGCAAATCATGCAACTTTTAATTATTTAATTTAATTATTTCTAGGAATGAAGAAAGTAAACAATTTTTGTGTCAAAGGGTGATTGCACTGAAATTACTGCATGACGTGCAGCTACTTACCCATTATATCTCATTATAACATCTGTTAGCAGCATTATTTACATATAATTCATCTTCAACAGACTTTACAGAAAAAAAATCCAATTTATTATAAAAAATATAACACTGTCCATGACAACTAATCCATGACATATGACATCCATGAGATAGTGATGGGGAGGTTGCAATGCAGTATGAAGGGAGGATGGAGGTCAGAGGTCATGAGTTAGACTGACTGTGTGTCTGCTGTGGTGATGTGTGGTGTCATGATTACCTGT
Organism: Sinocyclocheilus rhinocerous; assembly: GCF_001515625.1. NCBI lineage: Eukaryota > Metazoa > Chordata > Actinopteri > Cypriniformes > Cyprinidae > Sinocyclocheilus > Sinocyclocheilus rhinocerous. The sequence continues at coordinate 1,164,458 of NW_015631074.1, read as the reverse complement.
AGGTAAGGCGGTGTAAGTAGGTGAAGTGGGTTGCATGGTGGTGGGTGAGTCAGAAGAACCTATTTGACATGATCACATAGTTTAAACTAGATTCAAATACAGTCCTTATATGAATAAAGTTGGCACCAATTTTCCGCCAGATAAATAAACCAAACGCAGTACTAACCACAACAAGCTAATGAGTACAGAAATGAATACATTGCCTATTTTAAAAAATTGCAATTTCCTTAACTTGTCCAGTGTACAATAAAATGATGAAAAATAGGAAATTAAAAACTGAATACCGTTATATTTTATTTTTTTTTATTTTTTTTACCTTTTTCTTCTGGGTTTATGACTTGTTGAGAAGTGAGTGGGGGTGAGGGGCTCATGACTGAAGGAAAAAGCAGGTTCATTTTAGGTAGTCCAGTAAGGGATATTTGCTTGTTAAAAAACTACTGAGTTTGACCATTACCGTTTTCTTCTGGGTTTGGGTCTTGTTTAGAAGTGTGTGTGGGTGAGGGGTCTGTGACTGAAGGGGAAATCAAGTTTATTTTAGGTGGTCCAGTACAGGATTTAACTACAAACGTATACAAAAGACCAAAGAAGTTTCTTCTAGCAAGTTGCTCAAATTAAATCTCTTGAATTAAGCCTATATCTTGCATGATAAAAGATAGAGGTATTGAAGCCAATCTCAAATTTATTAACTATTGTATTAGTACAGTACTCATTTTATTTTGTTCTCAAAAAAAATAAAAACTTTTTTAAAACAATTAAATTATCTATCTAGCAGCTGCTGCAAAAAAATTATATCAAAAGAGGACTATTACCTGTTTCACTTGATTTAGGGACTGGGGTAGAAGTGAGTGAGGGTGAGGGGCTTGTGGCTAAAAGGAAAAGCAAGTTAATTTTAGGTAGCCTAGTATAGGATTTACTACAATCTACAAACTTATACAAAGGATCAAGAAACTTCTTCTACCGAGTCGTGCACTTTCAAATTCCCTGCCAACAATAAAAAGACATTCAATGACCTTTGATGTCAACAATAAAATATATGGGAAGTCAAAGTTGAAAAACTGCTTAATATTTTATAGTTAATATTTGCATGTATAATTTTTTTTATATGTTTATGTTTAATATGTTTAAATGATAATAATTACAATATAATAATACAAATATATTATTTTTTTAAATATATAAAACACATTTTTAAGTGTTGTGCTTGATGGTCGCCACTTCACATATTTAGAGTTAATATCTTTCATTTATTGATTTATTTTTTTGTAGAAATATTATAAACATTTGAAACAAATGTCTAAATCTAAGGACTCGCTACATGTTTTAAAAGAGATTTTAATAAGATTTCTCCTTTTCATTGTCTCGTACATCCTTACTTGTCACTGACTGCTGCAAGATAGCATGTCAAAGAGAATGACTATTATCTGTTTCGCTTGATTTTGTGACTTGTGGATCCATGTGTGCGGGTGAGGGGTCTGTGACTGAAGGGAAAAGCAAGTTCATTTTAGGTGGTCCAGTACAGGATTTAACTACAAGCGCACTAAAACTACAAACTCATACAAAAGACCAAAGCAGATTCTTCTAGCAAGTCATACACTTTTAAAGCACAGGATCTGGGTTTCTTTTTGATGAACAAAAAACAGATGCTTAATATTAATTATATCACAGGATCTTAAATGTGAAGCCTGGTGTAGCCTAAAAAGTTCTTGTTGGGTCATTCGCTCTACCGCTCTCTCAAAAATAAATAAATAATACTAGAAAACAAAACATACAAAATAAATGAATGAATAAAGAAATATCTAAATAAATAAACCACTTGATCAGTGACGTGCTCATATCACAGCATGATGGAAAGCTGGAAGTCAGAGTGTGAGAGATTGTGTGTGAAAGTATAATCATGCAGGAGTGTGAGTTTGATGTCAGCTTTACCTTCGGTGGTGTCTGCAGGTGTGTTTGATGCTTTGGGAAAAGTGGAGGAGTCTGACTGAGGGACTGTAATGATGGATTGACAACATGAAACAATATCTAAGCATCAAGTTTTAACTTGTATATACATTTTCTGACCCAAAAATACAGCCTTATATAAAAGAAAAAGTGTGACACAGACACACACACATACATAACCATTAGTGATACACAACTGACTGGAAGCATCACCATAATTTAAACATTTAAATCTAAGAACTTGCAACATGTTTTTGACTAGATTTTAAAAAGATTTCTCCTTTTCATCATCTCATACATCCTTATCACTATCCTATCCTTCACAAACTGCTGCAAGACTATAACCTGCTTCTGCTTTTTGTCTTTTTCAGTGTGTGAGGGTGAGGGGCATGTGACTGAAGGGAAAAGCAAGTTCAGTTTAGGTGGTCCAGTATAAGATTTAACTACAAATACACTAAAACTACAAACTCATACAACAGACCAAAGTGTCTTCTAACAAGTCATACACTTTCAACTCCTTTGATGAAGCCAATGTTTTACATGATAAAATTCACTACAACAGCACTGCAATTATTTCAGAAAATTATGCTTTGATGATATAGGGAATTTACAGAATATTTAAAATGTATGGAATTTATTGAAATTTGTGCTCTAAAACTGGATGGTCCGAGGGGAAAAAAATTGTGTAGAAACAATTTTCACTCAGAAATTGCTAGCAAATTTCACAAATAATTATAAAGACATGTAGAGTAAGTTAAGGTCCTTGCACACAGTGTCTGAAATTTCCGTATGCGTCATCCTAAAAATTCGTCACGCACAAACACCTCTCAAAATGCTTGCTACAGAATATCGGAAAACACAGAAAATTTAACCCGATCCAATTTTTTTATGACGGACGGAAGTTTCAGAGGCAGTGTGTAAACGTGATTGACACAACGTGAGGTCGTATTTATTTTTTAACGTGCGTAAATTAAATAGTATTTTCTTGTAAAACCTATAAAATCCTTGTTTTATTTACTACTTTGCTTACTAAAAAAGAAAAAAAAAATACAGTGTAGCAATGGCAATATATTCAATTATTTACCAATTCTAATTTGCTTAATACAAATTATTTAGCTAAAAAATAAATAAACGACTTCCCTGACAACTAAAAAGCTCTGTTTATTTTAAAAACAAATCAACTATTGCACTAAAAAACACCTTCGCATTATATTCCGCATCTCTTTTCTTTGAAACTCAAGACTCCTTGTAAAAACGGTCCGCTTTGGTCAGAAAGGGGAAGGGAGTTACTAGCAGTGGTCTGTATGTGGTGCGACCTGGCTGCCATGGAAACACAGCGTGCACACAAACTATTTCAGTTTCTCAACCACAGCTTCCTGTAGCGCGACAAAACCCTTCCTCCTTCTCAAGGCTCTGGTGCTTTGCTTTCTTTTCTTTTGTTCGGCTCAGTATACACTGCGTATATGTGCTTCTGGCATATATATATACGGTCATATAACTCACTGTGCGTGTGCGGAAGGGGGAGGGGTCAAATGTACTCGTGTGGGTGGGGGTAGATAATTATAGATTATAGACTATAGACATGCAAATTATATCTATGCAACTCTTCTAAATCTTCTACATGAGAGCTTCGACTACAAACAGAACACTGTAAAATGTTAGTTCACTAGACTACTAATCGAATGCAGTGTCAAGATCAAGTATTTTGTGGAAAGGTTTGGTATTTTTTGATACTAAGATTGCTAAGATTTATTATTTTTTAGAATTCTTAAAATCTCATAACAGCTTTCTTTAACGTTTAACTCTGGATAACTGTAGTTTTAGCTCAGAGTAGCAGTACTTTTCACTTATTTTCTTTGCCGGATGTGGTTTTGCTCGACTTGGTTCACAACTTGAAGCGCATGCATCTTGAGCGTAGCTGTTTTAGCAGGTCCACCCATTACATGGAACATGACAGAATGAGAAAAGTGACTTTAAATGTCCAGTTTGATAGTTGTCTTGTCGTTCACTTTCAAAAGATTTTAATTTGACTGTCTTGTCACAGTAATCGCAATGAGGTTCACATAAAACATCAATCTCCTGCAAGTTGATATTTAACCTGCTTTTAAAGTTTGATCTAAACCTCCAAACTGTGCTATATTCACAAACATTGGCTATTGAAACAATGCATATTACATATTTGTAATAATAATGTAATGTAACATAACACACCTCTTTAAACAATAATTAAAGCTCATGTTTAGACTATAAAAGTACAAATAATTCCTTTAAATCTGAAAAATAGCTTCCCCAACAGATGTTTTCAGCATTATTTGGTTTAATCATTTAAGTTACAATATATTATGTCATTTCTAATCAATTTTGGAGTTTAACCTGATTGTCTTCATTCCAAATGGTTGAAAGTGTGTATCAAACACTGCAAGATTTGACTTTGGCACCATTACTCAAAATTTTAAGGCAGTAATTTTACTATTATTACAAGTTATTTTTGGTAACACTTTAGTAAAGGGACCAACTATCACTATTAACTAGTTGCTTATTAGCATGCATATTATTAACATATTGGCTGTTTATTAGTACTTATAAAGCACATATTCCGCATGAACATATTCTACATCCCTAATCCTACCCAACACCTAAACTTAACAACTACCTAACAATTAATAAGCAGCACAAAATCCCAAAGACAACAAAAAGAATCGTTGAAAACTATTTAAAAGCCATGAAGCTACAGGAAAACACCATTCAAGTCCTTACTAATTCTTTCCTGACATATCAGACTTAAACGTTCTGTTTAAATCACTATTTTTACTTCAACACCAAGGTTGCAACACGTATCTACCATCTTTAAAAACACACAAAGATGTGCAGATAGTGTGAGAGCGAGTTAACGGAACATACAGGTCAAAAAATACAGTAATTAAATTCATTTAACTTTATAGTCTTCTCTCTCTTTTTTTTAATAATTGTTAGTTTGTAAAAACTGTGCCACTTCTTTTCAGTCTCCTAACTAACGAAGACAAAGCAGTCGCCCACAACCGAAAATAATGCACACTGGGTCAACGCAATGCGACATAGGCCTAGATATATACCGCATGTACGTTCATGTACGTACAGTCTTCGTGACTAAAACGGCTCATTCTTAAGATGCAGACGTGAAATCAACAATCAATCCAATGACAAGACTTGACCTGATATTAATTGTGTTTACATACAACAAATGATGGTAATAATCAAAAATCAGCTGATTGTAAAAATTTAATAATGTAATAAAACCAAGTAATAAAGTGTAAAGTTTTAGAAACTGGCAAGTTAGGAGTTCTTTTAAGGCAAGACGCTAAGGAGGAAATGCTAAAACAATTATTTAATTGTTGCCTCAGTGGTTTCACACACATTGTGCAGTTGATACCTTGAGGAGATCATTTTAACTGATTTCACACTTGAAATTTGTCGGTGTAACCTATTTGAGTCAGGTTGATTTGGTCATATTAAATCATATTTTTGACATTTTTAAATGTATATCTATCTAACATATACCAATGTTCAAAATTAAAACACAAATTTTCATCCAGCATTATTCACATAATTAGTAATTGATAGAATAGTTAACTCCTTTTGGGTCATCGTTTACCTTTTTTGTTTGTAGACCACAAAAGATGATGTTGTATGTTTATGCTGCTGGTTTCCATGAGCTGTCAAGCTCCACAAATAACACAAAACGACAAACAAAGTCCACATTCAGTATATTCCTAGTCTTCTGAAGTCATATGATAGATTTTTGTATGAAGATTTAAGACTTTCGGCCTGTTCCTTGCACAAAGATATTGTATGACTTCAGAGGCCATAAGAACTACTTTTATGATACATTTAGTCATTTTTGAGGCTCAAAACCTCACCATTAACTTTTACTGTAGGGAAAAGTGCAGCATGAACATTCTTCTAAATAGCTTCTTTTGTGTTCTACAAATGAAAGAAAGTCGTACAGTTTTGGAGCAACATGAAAGTGAGTAAATGATGACAGAATATTCATTTTCAGATGAGCCTTTCCTTTAAATAAACATACGGACAAATAAACACACTGAAATAAGCCTGAAAAGTAGATTTCAGGAATATTCCCATGAGCACTGACTCTTAAGGCCCCGATCTCACATGTACGCCCATCTTTCGATGCCTTTCTGCCTTTTCTATGTGATTTGTATGTACAGTGCAGTCACAAGGATTCTCATCCGGTCTCAAGCCACAACACTTTTAAATATAGTGAAAAGACATTTCGATGCAACATGTCTCACGGCACTTCTTCAGCGACTCGCGCAAGCACCATTTTAGCCGGCAAATCTACGAGACGCAGAAACCGGCTCAAAATGAAACGAGGAAGTGGTCAGAGGCCTGTGCAGCGAGGCATCATGTTCAACAGTATCATGCAATGTGACACCCAAAAGACATTCAAATGAATAATATACTGTAATAGAATAGAATAGAATAGAATAGAATAGAATACCTAATGTGCACTCAAAATATGTCTTAAGAAAAATCATGTGTGATCACTGATTTTTTTTTTTTGTGATTTGATATTGTAACTTGTGATATTGCCATGTGATGATATTATTATTATTCTCTCTCGCTCGCTTTTATATTATTATTATATATATTACATTATATTATTAAACATGCAAAAAATACAAATTTCAGTTGCTGATGCAATAGCCTGATGCAATTTTCCCACAATACTCCAAAGGACTCAACTCAAGAACATCAAAAATGGTTCTTCACAAGAAGAACATGAGAACCTTTAGTTTCAAGACAGCTGAACAGCACTCTATTATATAACAAGGAGATCCTCAACAGCATCCATCAGATTGTGCCATGTGAAAGCAGGGATGATTGACTGACAGCTCGGCCTCCGCACCGCTCAAATCTAGCAGAACCTTGAGCGAGTTTGAGGGGATACGCCCAAACCAGCCAGATCTTTGACAGCTCCTTTACCAGGTAATACAAACTAGAACCTAACACACCTCTCACAAGTGTCCCGCCACAGAACCTTTCAAAAAATCACGTTAGGCATTTTGCAAAGCGCTCTTTTGCAACATTTCGCAAGCTCTGACTTTACTCCGATGCTGTGCAAAGCAACAACTTCTCACTTTGGCCGTCTAAAGAGAATTCCCCTTCTTCTTGGTTAACAACGGTGGAGATTCTCAGTAGAATAATAATATTTCTAACAAACAATACTTAAAATAAATTGAGGACTCAGGCGCCAAAATATGCTTGCCCTGCTTGTACACATTACGATTTAATTATCATTGACATCCCTGCCAAGATTCGAATAAACACTCATTCACTAATTAATTTTATGTTAGTATTTTAGTGTTACGGCTAGTGATGATAAATAAGCTTCAATAAACTAATAACACACAACACAGAAACTGGACCAAAATATGAATGAATCTACACCACGACAATGACCTTCTTTAAGTTATGCGAACAATTAATTCACAAAATGCCACATAATACAAAACACAGCAGTAAATATAATTTTAAAAAATGATAATATATATACATATACCATCGCAAATTTGCTTGTAAATATATATATACAAAAAAATAATAATAAAAAACCTGTAAAAATACAATTTTGTACTTACATAAGACCAAGCATAGGACCAAAACCAAGGGTCCTAGCGCAAAAAATCTCGCCATATCCAAGAGTTCAAAAGCCGCTTCTAAGACACCATATGTCCTATTTGAAACAGACACAGATCTAAGTTAACCGTCAGAAAGCGTACTGGCTTTTTGGTCTCTCTTGCTCTGTTTTTATACGTGTCTTACGTGTTCTCATGTGTCTAATCTGTCGGTTCTGTTGCCGGTGAGTTTTCACCTTCAAAAAAATCCTTAAGCTGTTTTTTTTGGGTCTAGAGACAGCAGAGCAGTGTCAGAGACACTCTCCTCTTCAGCTTTGCGTTAAGGCCCTTTCTTAACAGGAAGTTGCATTTTCATCTACGCCACACATCTCTCGCCTTCTACTGTGTCGTCCTTCAAATGGGAAATGAGAGAAAATGATCTCATTTTTGCTTTTTTTTTCTGACGACCAGCATCCATAGTGAGAGCAGCACCTTCAGAAGATGCACATTTAAAACTAAAATCACCTCTACTTGAATGTGTGAACATTTCAAATCAAATGAAAAGAAAGTGTTACAATACTTCCACAAGGCATTGTGTATAAATAAGTAAGTCATAAGTAGCATGGGTATATTTGTAGCAATAGCCAACAATACATTGTATGGGTCAAAATGATCGATTTTTGTTTTATGCCAAAAATAATTAGGATATTAAGTAAAGATCATGTTCCATTAAGATATTTTGTAAATTTCCTACTGTAAATATATCAAAACTTTTTGATATAAAAATTTTTGTTTATTAAAATGCATTGCTAAAGACTTCATTCAGACAGCTATATATATATATATATATATATATGTTGATGTTAAAAACCTGTTATTTGCTTTGTCATTATGGTGTATGGAGTGTAGATTGAAGTAATTTAAAGCAGTTTAACAAGGCTGCAACATAACAAAATGTGAAAAAAATTAAGGGGTTTGAATACTTTCGCAAGGCACTGTATATAAATATATATATATATATATACACACACACACACACATACATACATAATGTGTACATAAGTACATAATGTACCAGAAAAAGCCATCTTCTACAGGGGTGGTGGCTCCTAAAAAATTTGGATAAGAAAATTATCAATACAGAAGCCAAAAATACAACAATTACAAAACACGAGCCCAGTTAGTGTTTAAGAAACAAATTTTGTCATTGTGTTTTCAATGATATTCTAACGCGTGGCAAGATTGTGAGGAGGGCGAAATACCACATCAGCCTCAATGGGTCGAGCGAATATATACACAAATTAATTATAGGCAGCGGCTATTTGCACGAAGTGATATGAGATTTGAAAAGGGAGAAAAAAAGTTCGGTAAAAGGCGGATTTCGAACCCGGGTCGATCGCATCAAAAAGCCCACAGTACGTGCTTTACCATCTACGCAACTGAAGTTGATGATTGTCGGACGTCTTTTATAGTGTTGACCATTCCTAGCACACGTTTGTGGGTGGAGCTAGTGTACATAGCCTCTGCCAACAAGGCGGGCTATTTGCACTTAGTGTAAATAGACACTCCGTTAATGATAAACTACGAAAAGATCTGTGGGCAAGGTGGCGACCACTCTAGTCTTTTAAATGAAAACTACACCTCTGTGCCTGCGAGGAATTGACTTATGGTCCAAAAAGATAAATATTAATAAACCCCAAAGCCAGTGATGTGACTTTGCCTCCTCGCTTCGTAAGTCCACCACACACCGCTAATACTAATATATATTTTACATGTTTAAATTTTCTTGACATTTTGCTGTCACTTTGTGACTTCAGTGGTTTTATACATTGTAACAATGTTATAAAATCGATACGTTACTGGAAGCCATATTGTGAATTCAATCATGGCCAAAGGGTTTGGCTTTGTATCCCATAATAGTATAAACATATCTGCTAACGTATATTTACATTTTTTTGTATTTTAGGATCTCTTTTGCATGACTGATATCTTCTATGCACTGATTTGCTTACTTAATGTGACCAAACTAATCTATAATATGTGAATGTCTCATGAGAAGTGACATTTTTGGATTTAAACATGGGTCATGTACACACAAAAAGGTTTCGTTTTGATATTGATTTTTCTTCCTCAATTTACATGAATGACTCAATGGTGATGTCAAACTCAAACATTTTCTTCTCTCACATGGCTTACAAAACTTGAAATGTGTAGCTTCTTGACTATTTCTCACTTTCCAAGCTACTCTGCATGTAGGCAGTGCTGCAAGATACCACTTCCTTGCTTGTTCTTTTTTTCTCTCCTCTCTTTTTTTGGCTTCTCGCCTGTTTGAGGAAGTAGCACAGAGAGAGAGGCGTGCAAAGATGAAACCCAAAGTGACAACCTACTGACTGTATGGACACAGATAACACAGTAAGATAGTAATGAACTTTAAAGGTTGATTATTAGTGAAGAGAATTCAAAGAGATTGATAACTCAAGATAGGAATTCTTACCCTGTGTATCAAAATATAGCGAATCAAAAGTACATGCATATGTAAATTCCTCTTTTCTTTACTTCTCTTTAGCACTTTAAGAGAAACTGTAAGTAAAATTAGTAATTTTTTCCACTTTTTTTTTGTCAGTCGCATCACATTTCAGAAGATGCATGCCAGAGTTTATAAAATCAGCTTCCTGCGAAACTTGTGGCAATGATACCAAGCATTAGTGAGAATGTTCTCAGGCTAAATATATCTGCTTTGATGAGGTTCAGGTTTTTAAATGGTTTCATCACATTAGATGCATCAAAACTGGCTAAAATGGAAAAAAATCATGCTATTAAAGTGTAAAACAAAGTATAAAACCTCAAACTTTACAATACAATAAAATAGTAGGTGGTGGGTAGTTGGCTCAAAGGGTAATCAACCACTTCTGGAAGTCTGTTCTCTCACTCAAACGCGCATTTGCAATTTTGCACAAGCAAATGCACAATCAGACACATAAACTCCACCCACATTTGTACAAATGGCTATAGCCGATGAGTAATTCCAGTACTGCAGATTGAAGAATTACAAAAAAGTACCTTTCGACCCACTACAAGTGTACTTGCTAAAAATCAATGTAAAAGTGGCACATTACAGCAACATATTCAAGCAACCAACTCTGTCATGTGATTTTTGACTGATTGTGTATTCAACAATAAACCAAATTACAATTCAGAAGAAAATGTGAGAAATGTATAGTTCGTTCCACGAAGAGATATAACCAAACTTTATGCCTGATGACCCTCCTGAAAAAAAGGTCTTCCAGCCTGGTCATAGCTGGTTTGCAGGCTGATTTTAGATGGGTTTTGACCATTTCGTTAGCTGGTCAAGCTAGGAGACCAGCTGACAAACAAGACAAAACCAGCTTGGCCATACTGGTTTTGGAGACCAGCTTGATCAGCTCAGTCAGACCAGCTAAAACCAGCTACTTCCAGCTTAGACCAGTCAACCTGGGCTGCGTTTCCCAAAAGCAACTATGGTCGCAAGTTCTGTCATTACTGACAGAGTTCAATGGAACTAACGACCATAGTTAGCTAACAATGCTTTTGGGAAACTCACCCCTGCTTAGGCTGGTTTTAGCTTATTTTTTTCCTGCAGGGATACAGCAACATTTGATTTTTGACTGATTGTGTATTTAACAATAAACCAAAAGAATATATTTACATTTCAGAAGAAAATGTGAGTGGTTGAATGGGCAAAACTCACTAGCGTTTTAGAGATTTAGGTCACTAAAATTTTAATGCCTGAGGTACACTCTTAATGCCTGATGAAACAAATACTCTGGATAATAATATGGATAAAAATATAACACTGAACATCACAAGAAATCATTTTTAAATACAAATGTTGTTATTTGGATGCTATATATGCTAAGCTAGCAGGCTAATCAGCTAGCAGTATGATAAGCTAGTACAACAAACAGCATGCAAAAAGTAAGCAACAGAATCTAAATGAATAAAGAATGAGAAATGTTTAATTTCACAGTCTATAACTTCGGTTATTTACTACTACATATGACAATTTAGAGGACATTGTGGTCATAACAACATTTGTTGAGATTTTAAATCAGGCACTGAATAAAGTGCCCATTAAAAGTTTTTGTAGCCAATTGACAACACATTGGGGTCCTAATTCGGACTCTAAATTAAATTAATTAAAACATCTGCACAATGTTAATTATGTTGCTGTGTGTTTTTTTTAACTTTTATCAACAGCTTTTCTGATTGCTAAGTATTAGCATTTCTACTCAGCTAGCTGCAGGATTTGAGGTCTCATTTATGTCTGTGAACAATGTTTAGTTCAAATCTTTAACCTCATATTGCAACAGTAATAGTGAGGCTAGCCTTAGCAAGCACCGCTAATACACATGTTTTAGTATCTGTACAACTTTATGTAGCCTACTATATTTTATTATTTTGACCCTTTATGGCGCGTTTCCACTGCGTGGTACAGCACGGCTCGGTTTGTGTTTCCACTGCAGTTCAGTACCGCTTTAGAGTGGGCGGGATTATTCACATGTCGTTATAGTTGCGCTGCCTCTACTACCACGACTCCTGAAAAACTTTTTCATTCCGCGTCGCCCCATTAAGCTCTCGCTGGATCCGCTCCTCTGCTATCAACGAGAGGAACATCTGTACTTCCTCAACAGAAAACAAAACAGACACTTTTTGGTTGTTAAAAAAAGGTGCGTTCGTTCAAAACAGTTGCGTTCGATCCTTCGCTGGCTGTGCTGATTTAAATCTAGCGGTTCTTTTGTGTTTGTGTCGCAAGTTCAGTGACGCAGGTAGTGACGATTCTCTCCGGCCAATCCGTGATCAGCAGAGTTTACACATCACGTTTTGGTAACGGTACGGTTCACTTGGAACCTCAACCGAGGTGGTACTAAAAAAAGTACCATGTACCAGGTACTGTACCCAGTGGAAAACCCCCCAAAAGTGAACCGTACCGAGCCGTACCGTGCCGTACCATGCAGTGGAAAAGCCCCATAAGTCTTTAGTTTAAGTACCTTGTTGACAGAAATAATCTTAATATTCAGTTTATAAATAAATGAGAAGAACTCTGCAATTCTTGGCTAGCACAAATTATGCTAAGCTAAGTACCATTTGATCAATATGCAGATTTGATGAGTGTATTTGGTCTGAAAGCTGTTACCTGTGTGTGGACAGGAAATAACTACACATGTACCGATTAATCCTGCTGGTTACATTCCCTGTTTTTCTACAACCTTTTGACCTACTCCAGCACCTTTCAAGGGACTGCTAAAGGACAAAACCAGTCTTCTGACCTGAAAGATATCTTTGTTGCACTTGCAACCATATTTCTCATGTTTTGTGGCTGTCTGGCACTGGTCCACACGATGGTGTACCACCTGCTTACATAAATATCTCAGGGGCATAGCGCCGTGTGCTAGCAATGGCTGCATCCCAATTCTTGGCTATATGGAATGCAAGATTAAGCATAATGCAGCTCAAATCATAGTATGAAAATAATAAGTGCACTTAAGTGACCATTTATTTAATTACTATTACTTTATCTGCTAGAACAGTTTTAAAAAATATATATATACTTGTAAGATTTGAAGTAGACAACATGCGCACATTGAATACAATTAAGCACTTTTTTAAACAAAGGCAAATGTGCCTAGATAGCAAACTATTTGCTGTGGACTTTTATTCAATCTTGTTTTAGGGGTTTATATTGCCCACAAACCATTGTGGTAAGGAAAACAGGTTTGTATCAGTAGTAGAAAACTGTGAAAACATGTCCACAACACATTTGACACAGATGATTTCTGAGTGAGACAAGATATTAAAAAACGGAAGAAAGAAAGTAGGGCAGCAGATGATTCTATCTACTGGTGATTGTATTGTGAAAAGTGGCTTTTACATATCAAAATGGAGGTCGTTGGAGGAGAGAGGCTGAAAATTAAGAGAAATTAGTGATGTCAGCAAAGAAGGAAAATCGAAATAATTGATTACATTTTGATAAAGACGATTAATAATATATTAATAGGGGTTATGTGCAACAGACTTCCGTATTCTGTTAACCGGGTCTCGTCGCTTCCGGTTCAAGCGTTTTGCATATGCTTAGTTAAATATGAAGCAGTTTTACTCAAGATGCCTTCAAAGTAGATAGCAATGATGATCATAACCGATGTCCATCACATATGCGGACTGATATCTAAAAGTTTTTTTTATTTTTATTCTTTTCACATTTAGATATAAAAATTGAATAAAACGTCAACAATAAAAACAGCTAGCTAGTTTAACTGATTATCTTAAAAGTCCATAGATATCGCAATTATTTAATACGGCTGTTAACACGTTCTCCGACAAGCGGAAGCAATGAGACCTGTTTTCCGGGTTTGGTCAGGTGATGTTCGACATATACCCTATTAATATAAAGATTTTAGGTAGATGCTATACCTAATATGCCTACATGAAATGAGTAGTATGTCCAAATTCATAGTATTCATAAAACAGTACATGAAAAATAATCGGATGACCTGTGATTCTGAAGTGCACATCCAATAGACACTTTACTCTTTATCTCACGAGGTATGTATGAATTTCATTCATACTATATACTGTAGAATGTCATATTACATTCTTTGACAGACGTTTTTTGCATTGCTGTTTTGACTTTTTGGTGCTCAGGTTGTGGGGGCGTCCCAGCATGTTTTACGCCCCGTGATGATCTCCATTCTCCACATGACCTCATAATGACACCAGCTGCATTGTCAGGAACTGCCAGATGTCTTTGGTAGGTAAGAAATGAAGCTCATATGAAATTAAATTAAATTAAATCAATCAGTCAGTTCCTGTGGGAACCAATAGCTGAACATTTATCTGAACATTTTCACTTTCCACAGTGTAAATCCAAAGATTTCACCATAGAGAAGCAGAGCAAAGAGGAAGAGTGCATAGTTTGCTTAATTTTGTGGTTTCTCAGACCTGCCCCTCCCGCTCATACTACAGCTGCAGCACGTTTAGGCCACGCCTCTTCATTTTTACATACTTAAGTGCTTGGTGGTTTAAAAATAGAGATTTCATCAGCCGCTGACACACCAGCGATCTTCAGATCTTTGTGCTTTCTTCAAATAGATTAACAAGAACAACCAAGCTTGTGCGCTGTAGGTCATCAGCTGATCAGAGGTAGATTTCTTCAGCTGGTACCTTATTGTACCCAAAAAGGACAATCTGAGGGGCCTGAACCATACTATACAGAATAGGGATATGCCGGTAGCAAATTTTCATGTTGCGATTAATTGATAATGCTTTTATCATGGGAAAAGTATTCTTAAAATGCATTCAAAATTCGGAATAATTTGTAATATATAATTATTCACGGTATTTAGAAGTGCCCACGATAACAATATCGTGCATATTCATTACCGTGATATACCGCATTACCGAATACCGGCACACGTCTAATACAGAATATACAGAATCAAGATGTTTAGTCTCAGACTCAGTGTCACAAATTAAATTCAGGGATTGGTTTGTGATGACATATCTAAAGACTTCTACACACTGCACGATTTTAGTAATCCTATGAGATCATTGCAGATCACACTGTGTGACATGGATGTAATAAACTTGGGTACGACATGCGTGTAGACTGTACGATGATGACACCTTGTGACTCGTCGGCTACGACGCACGTTTCTATAGAAAAATAAAATGTCTTCAGCCTGTGCTAGTGGTCAACAAAAAGAGCATGATGAATCACACTTTGGCGGTTTTTATGTGTGCTGAAAAAAGTGGAAGCGGCGAAAGAGGAAGGAATAAGAGCTTGAGGTAAGCACTTTTAAGTTTTGGCGCCATGTCGTGTTGATTTCATGTCGCACTTGTATTGGCTGGTCAGTAAACGTGGGTCGTAGCAGTAAACGCACTGTGCGATGATCATGCTAAATTTCTGACTATCGTAGGCTATCTTTGGTCGCAAGACCATGACAACGGCCATTTTTGAACCTGTCTCACTGTATGACGACTGTCCAATTACAGGACAACCAATTACAAGCCACGATCACAGAAATTGCCACGATTGTTTCACGATGCCAATCTTTCGTCTGGGACAGCTAAAAATCGTGCAGTGTGTTTCAGGCTTAAAGGAGGCCTATTTTCACACTGACATTCTGCCAGAACACAGAAAGTTTCTCAGGTTTGCTTTCGGGGGAGAAGCTTACCAATATAGAGTTCTTCCTTTCAGCCTAGCCTTGTCCCCACACACATTCACCAAGTGCATGGATGCTGCTCTGGCTCCTCTGTGACTCCAGGGCATCTGTGTACTGAATTACATAGTCGATTGGCTCATATTTTCTCCCAATCAGAGAGCCACGTTTTTTCAGGGGTAATGCAGGATTCGGCCATGATGCAGGCACATTTGTCTCCTGCACATGTGATTTCAATTCTGAACCCTGTAAAAGACTTCAAGCCAGGCCAGGAGCTTTCTATTTTCAAATTCAGAGGCTTTTAGGTCTCATGCTGGCAGCATGCATGGGTCTGCTCAACATGAGACCTTTTCAGTTCTGGCTCAAGTGAAGAGGTTTTCATCCTCTGAATCATGCCTCCCAGATTATAAGACTCATGTGCAGAGAGCTACGTACTCTATGCCTTTGGAAAAAGCCAGGGTTCCTCAACAGAGGTCTGGCATTAGAAGAGCCCTCATCTTTCATGGTACATAAATTGCTTTAAGATGAAGGCAGTGTTTCTAGCCTGTAAACTTGTCCTCCCACAGCTAAGGGACTACCAGATGTTGGTCAGGACCAAGAACGCTGATTCATTCAGTAATGAAAGAAGCACATCTTGAGTGAGTCATTTAATCATTAATTCATAAATTACATGCCTATTGTAGCCTGTTGATTTTTGTTCATGGTATTCAGCTCCAATAAATGGTTTGCAAAAAAGAGACACAGGATAAATGTTTGATATCATTATTTAATCACATTGGAATCGAAACTGGGAATCAAAAAGAATTGGAATCGATAAGCAGAATCGGAATCGGAATCGATACAATTCAAACGATACCCAACCCTAGTCAGGACAGACAACACTTTGGTATTTTCCTATATCAACCACCACCATGGTCGGCTGTGGCTACCTGTAAGCCTCTCCTTCGATAGTTCTGCTCCCAGCAGTTTTAACAAGGGATAGCCAGCACTGAGTTCACCTTCTCTTAGCGGCTCCATTCTGGCTGGCCCAGGTTTGGTTTCCAGACCTAATGTCTCTCCTTGATGGCATCTCCTGGAAAATCCCAGTCTGGAGAGATCTTCTCTGTCAAGTGCAGGGAACAATATTTCATCATTGTCCAGAGATCTGGAAGCTTTAGGTCTGGCCCCTGAGGAATACCAGTACATAGTATCTGGTCTTTCGGCCAAGGTTATTAAGACAATCCTCAGTGCTAGAGCTCCTTCTATCAGGATGTTGTATGCCCTGAAATAGCAACATTTCATGACATGGTGTAGACAGCAATAGGTGAACCCAGTTATCTTCCCGGTTGGTCAAGTGTTAGAGTTCCTTCAAGAATGTCTCTCAGCAGGGCTGGCTTTGACTACCTCGAACGTATATTTGCCGCTATTTCCGCTACCCATATTCCTTTGGATGGAGCTTTGGTTGGGATAATCCCCTTGGTGTCTCGGTTCTTGTGAGGTGCTAGACAGCTGAGGTCTGTCTGTCGGTCATGAGCTCCCTTCTGGGACCTATCATTGGTCCTAGGAGCCTTAACGAAAGCTCCTTTTGAGTCTTTGGGGTGCTCCAAATGCTCTCTCAAAGTGCCCCTGTTGCTAGCGTTTACACCAGTCAAGAGTGTAGGAGACCTCCAGGCCCTTTTAGTAGCCTCCTCCTGCTTGGACTTCGATTTGGAATTGTATCACACCAAACGATTTTGGGTGCAATGCGCTGTTCGTCCTGTGGTGGCTGTAATAAAAACCTAATTGTGCTAAAAGTTTTATGTCAAGAGGAAATTACTCAAAGTGAGACTTCTGCTGAGACCACGTGCTTCAGAGAAAGTTTCACATCTTCATCAGAGGTACCAAAAAAAAAAAGATACAGGTGACGTAAATATTTAATTTCAGTCATGTTTACGTAGTGAGAAATAATAATAAACTAAACAAATGTCCATTGTTGCTTATATTAGGTGTTGCATGTATTAAACCTTGCAAAATCCTTGTTGCACTTCCAATCAGTACAGCTTCTTGTAAACGGAGCTTCTTCACTCTAAAATTGGTCAAGAAACATTTGAGAGAGTGAGCAACAGGGGTGTTTTCAGTATTGAATCCAATTCATTCTTAAAGAAGTTGATGTGTTTTGCAAGGAAACACAAAAACCGCATAATACAGCCTTTATAAATACATGACAATGATACAATGATCATAAACAAAACTTCCTGGTCCCCAGTATTGTGGTCTCGAAATGCCACTGGGTTAGGGTAGTTATTTAAACTGTCCAGTAGATGCTATACATTTTTCATACAAATAAATTGCACAGTGATTCAGACTTTAAATGGCTTATCATTCTATCTTAAAGTCATACAGTTCTGAATGGTTAATCTATTTACAAGTTCAGTGAAATGTTATCTGGCATGTTTGATGACGTAACACACAGTCATGTCAATCAGAGGTGACTTCTCCCTCTTCCCCTTCAAACTGATCCAAACAATGATTCTCTGATTCACTTATTAAGACTTTCTGCCACCTACTGGCAGTTTAAATTCACATATACTGTAGCCTAAAACTTAATCTCCTGGTTTCACAGACAAGGCTTAAACCTAGTCCCAGACTAAAATGTAAATCTGAGCTGTTTCAGCTGAGAGAAACTTGCACTGACTGACCTTACAATATATCAGTGCCTTTGTTTTGCCTCAAGATGCACACCGGTAATGTTTTTTTTTTTCTTTCTAAGTCATATTTATAAAAATTACTTAAATGTTCTAATTGAACTGTGGCCTAATCCTGGTTTAGTCTAAGCCCTGCCTGTGAAACCAGGCCTATTTTTAAAACTTTAATCTCATAAAATGATTTATGCCTTTTGTGGGCAGTTTCCCTGACAGAAATCAAGTCTAGTCCTGGACTAAAATGACATTTAAAACCAGATTAACAGAATTCTGCTTTCTCTGTCATGGTTTTAAATAGTCCTAGACCTTGTCTAGTAGAGAGTTTAATGATCTGATTTCTTTGAGGAAGACTAGAGCTACTCCAGGACTTCTTTGTGTCTTCTTCTTTGAACCACAACATTAGGGTACAACATTTAGGCCTCCCTTTAGTTCTGAAGTAGCTTGAGTCTTCCTCCAGGAAATGATCATGGTTGCCATCTGGTATGATCCCGATGGGATGCTGGCTCTCAATTATACCTGTCAGGAATTTATCCAATTGGTCTTCATTTACAGACTGTCCACCAGCCTTAAACCTCTCTCTTTGGGCATCAGCAGCAGTTGTTATATATATATATATATATATATATATATACACATTCTTCCACAACACCTGAGTGGATGTTGTAAACTCATTTCCATAAAGCTCACATTCTCTACTGACAACGTAGCGCAGCAAGCATCTTGCCTAATCTAAGTGCTTTTTGACCAGTTTTGAGGATACTAAAAAGCACATTCGCACACTAAATGCCAAAAAATGAAGGTCCATGTCATCCCCAAGAATTGCTTATTTGTTATTATTGTTTCTCCTCTATGCCCCGCCTTTTTGAAATGCGTAAATTTTTACAAAGCTCATCGGTCTGAAAAAGCGAGGTGTGCTGTTAAACATCTCTGAATCTCGCACATACACTTTAAATGAGAACACATGAGTAGCAGTTCGATATGGCTGTATATCAGCATGGTTGCCGTAGGTTATCACAGCGTGCTAATATACAGCTATCGCACAGTTACAAGTGTAATATTGCATTTATACAACAGTTCTACAAGCACAAAAAAGACAACAGTGGAGCGTCTTTAAAAAAACCCTCTTTTATATGGAACTACTTCCTTCTGCCATGGATTCAAATCTCAGTCTGACATTTTAACAGCTGAGCTCAAGCTTCCATTACTAATTCGAAAACGTCATTTTAGAACTATTAACGAAGGAACGTTGGGTTGCTTCATTGAAAGCTTATTGTATTACTGTTTTAAGAAAAGTAGGGTATTATGAGAGATGGACTGAGCGAGTGTGATTACCTGCATCTGATACAGCATTCATTCCTCAGCTCAATGTTATATTCAGCATAAAACGTTAGTTTTAATATCCGCTGAGGAATCGTACGATATCTTTGTCGTACTATCCTTTCATCTGTTAAGGGTGATTTCCGGTGACAGCGCTGCTCACTGCATTTGTTGGCTGTGTCTTACAAGCCGATGTTGAAAATAAAAATAACTTCCTTGTTTACAACCCTGTTTAAGTCTCTTTCAATATAAAAGTCTTTACTGCTGACTCATTCATAAAGGCTTTCTCTTGTTGCCATCTAATGGCGGAATAATGTAACTAAAATCAACATGACGAGCACAAACACAATTTCTCAACACTAAATACTATTATTAAATAATAATAAAGAGAGAAGTTTGGAAGGGCCATTCCACCTTCAGCTTTAGATTTACAAAAGCAGGTTTTACTTATTCTATGGACTTTATAGTACCACAAAAAAAACACAAAAAAAAAGACTAATGAGTCCAGTTGCTTGAAAAAATACTAGGCAAAAATATAATTAAAAAAAAACATTAACCCTTCATAACAAGAAATTAGGAAGGGGTATCTCTAGTGTAAACTAAATAATGTTTTTGCAGTTTGGCCACTAGAGGGGGAAAGTTAGCTTTGAATAATGACTGAAAATTATTTCTATCCTCAATTCCTAAATATGTAAATTGAGATGCCTGATTTTAAATGGGATTTGGTGAAGAACGTCTCGGTTACGTTTGGTAACGCTCGTTCCCTGAAGGAGGGAACGGAGACGTCACGTCAGATGACCGACGAATTGGGATCTCGCTTAGAGAGACCAATCTACTTTGAGTGTAAACTAAACGAGCCAATGCACATTGAGGGAACGGAGACGTCACGTCCGGTCGCCACAGCTCCTGTACCACCGCTGAGCGGCCGGGTCACCGGCTCGGCTCCTCAGCGAAAACCTGAATATGCGCTGCATCTGCTGCCTACTTATACTCATGCTGTGATCAGCGGCAGCTGGATGCAATAATCGCATGCCAATGTGCATTGGCTCGTTTAGTTTAGACTCGAAGTAGATTGGTCTCTCTAAGCGAGATCCCAATTCGTCGGTCATCTGACGTGACGTTGAGAGTGACCGACTGAAAAGGAACTGAAAGGAATTGTACCTTGATGGGCATTCATTTAATCTTAGACCAGTTTATCCATACTCTGAGAACCAAAGTGAGAGTAGATTATCTTAAAAAGACGTCAAAGATTTGAAAAGGAGTCCCTGTTTGGAATAAATCCTGTCTTATCAGGGTGAAGTTACAGAACTAAGCATAATGGACAAAACTTTAGTCAAAATTTGTGTTTCTCATGTCAGAAGTGAAACTGGCCTATATCTACTTACTTCCTCTGGTAGCCTCATTTGAACAGGAGGTAAAATATCAGCAGTATTTAAATAAGATGAGAAAAGATCACTAAATTCTTTGTAAAACTAGGACTGGGGTATCCATCGGGTCCTGGGGTCTTATTAACACTTCACTGACTTAATTGTATCTTTTATTTCTGAAACTAAGAGTTCTGCATTGAGGAATTCACAGTCTTCCTGAAAAAGAACAGGAAGCTCACGACTATCCAATAAGTTTTTACAGCCAGGTCATCGATTAAAGGGATAGTTCACCCAAAAATGAAAATTCTGTCATTAATTACTCACCCTCATGTCGTTCTAAACCCGTAAGACCTCCGTTCATCTTCGGAACACAAATTAAGGTATTTTTCATTAATTCTGAGAGCTCTCTGATCCTCCCATAGACAGCAATGTAATTAACACAATCAAGGTCCAGAAACGTAGCAAGGAGATCAGTAAAATAATCCATGTGCCATCAGTGGTTCAAGTGTAATTTTACGAAGCTACAAGAATACTTTTTGTATGCAAAGAAAACAAAAATAACGATTTTATTCAACAATTCATCTCCTCCGCATCACCCTTGCACCATTTTGGAAAGTATCCACTGAACGCAAACAGCGTTTTATGCAATTAAATAAAGTCACATTTGTATTTGTTCTTCAGACATTCAACTTTAAATGCAATGTAAGTGACCATACAACCAGAATCTAACATGATTTTGAGATACGTTTAATACATGTTGAGTTACAGTTATACAGTCTTTGGAAAAACAATATTGATAAATGTTCTATGCCAGTGTTTCCCAACCGGGGTGCCGTCTGTCGAGAGCAGGGGTGCCGTGTAAAAAATCATTTTTTAATATTTTTAAATTGCTAAAATGTTCAAAAAAGCAGCTATTTTCATTTGTTGGCCTATCGTTATTTTTTATTTGTGCTATCATTAGTCATTTCTTTAATTGTTCTTATTTTATTATTAACTGCTTAGCCTCCTTGTAATAAATTTTGTAGGGTGCCACAAATTTGTTAAAATTTCCAAAGGGTGCCACGACTAAAGAAAGGTTGGGAAACATTGTTCTATGCAATTGTTTTCATAGAGAGAAACAAGATACAATTCTAGTTTTAACATTATTTGTTTTCAGACATCTTTAAAAGAAAAAAAAAATCTGTTATATACAAAGGGACCCAACATTTGGTTTTTGACCACTGAAAATGTGTATAATTTAACAGTTTACTCATGAAGCCACATTGAGATCCCCATATCTCTGGAAATGAACCATATAGAGCCTTAAAAATGAAAATAACAAAGAAAAGTTTAAGGACCAAAATATAAACAGATATTAAGATATCGTTATTACCTCTTTAGTTACAGGCATGCAAACTGATTCGCACGCCGCTCGTGAACTGCGCTTCAGTCATATTGTGCTGAGAACTGCTCCATTCGGTTCGTACGTGAAGTTAGCGCTTATAAAAGCGCAGAAGGAGCGATTTAAATAATTAATAGCCTGATTGGAGGTTTCCATTAACCATGGTAGGGGGGGGGGTTTAAATTACCCCTATCCCCCCCCCCACAAACTACGCCCCTGCGTGGGCGGGGCCTAAGCAATGTGATGTCATATTGCTTAGAGAATCAAAACAGCAGGCCTGAGACTGGTTTGGTTTAATGGCGATTAAAAAATAAGAAGTGGGTGGATTTTTATCATTGTAGGGTGGCTGTGTTCACACACGGCCAAAACACATTTATGTCCAAATCCATGTAAAAGTGGATTTTGCATAATAGGTGCCCCTTAAAGTCAACAGATTATATTAATAGACATACCTATCTGTGTTTAAAAATAAAATAATTTCTAAAGTCATTTAGACACTCTTAATCTTAATTTTTGTTACATGGAAGAAAACAAATAATGCAGGTCTATATGACATCATGCATGGTAAATCAATTTCTTTGTTCGATTTTGAATACATTCACTACAGAACTAATACAAATAAGTAATATAGTATGTATTACTAAGGTTTTAATGTCTTGTCTGCATCCATAGGCTCTTAATTCCTGTACCTGTGTCAATCCATAACGCGTCTTGTTCAACTTTTCAGACAAGCAAAGATGTCATTCGACACGTGAAGAGGATGCAGAAACCCTGATATTTAAACCTCGGTGCTGTATATTGCATTGCATTTATGGTTCAAATAATTTGTTAACATAATAATGTAAAGCTTGTGGCAAACAATTAATTAAAGCAAACCATTAACATTAATTGCTAACAGAAAAGGTAATACATTTACAGGCATTCATTCTCTCTTCTGTCCCCAAAGAGTATTTGGACACATTTAATCACATTTTAAAATGACTATCATTACATAATGTAACAAAATCAAACCATTATTATTTTTTAAGCGTGAACAAACTGGAAATTTTTAAGTGTGACTGTACATTAATGAGGAAAAAAAATTAACTTAAATGATTTTAGCAAATGGCTGCAATATAACAAAGAGTGAAAAATTTAAGGGGGTCTGAATACTTTCCGTACCCACTGTATATATATATATATACATATATTTACACACTACCAGTCAAAATTTTTTAACAAAAGATTTTTAATGTTTTTTTTAAGAAGTCTCTTTTGTTCACCAAGCCTGCATTTATTTGATCCAAAATACAGCCAAAGAAGTAATATTGTTAAATATTTTTACTATTTAAAATAACTGCTTTCTATTTGGATATATTTTAAAATGTAATTTATTCCTGTGATCAAACTGAATTTTCAGCATCATTACTCCAGTCTTCAGTGTTTATTTTTTCAGTAGTTATCTGAAATATATATATATATATAGTTTTTTTTGGTGGGAAAGAAATTATAGAAATTAATACTTTTATTTAGCAAGGATGCTTTAAATTGATCAAAAGTGATGATAAAGACATTACAAAATATTTCTATTTCAGATAAATGCTGTTCTTCTGAACTTTCTATTCATCAAAGAAACCTGAAAAAAAAATCAACATAATAATAATAATAATAGTAATAATAAAAAAAAGTTTTTTGAGCAGCAAATCAGTATATTAGAATGATTTCTGAAGGATCATGTGACTGTAGTAATGATGCTAAAAATTCAGCTTTGAAATCACAGGAATAAATTACATTTTAAAATATATTCTAATAGAAAACAGATATTTTAAATAGTAAACATATTTCAAAATGTTACTGTTTTCGCTGTACTTTGGATCAAATAAATGCAGGCTTGGTGAGCAGAAGAGAATTCTTTCAAAAACATTAAAAATCTTACTGTTCAAAAACTTTTGACTGGTATTTATTTATTTATTTAATTGTCCGAGTTCAGGTTTTTCAAAGCAAATTGTTAATGACCTCTATTTCTTGCAAAAATGTTTTGCTGAGGTAAAACACTAACAGCTAGAAGTAAATGTTGTGCTTCCTTTGGATATGCTGTCATCTGTACTGATGGTATACTGGTTTAAACATTTACACAGTATTTGTCCATAACATTGCAGCCATTCATATTCACCTCTTGGTCTGTTGTTTCGTCTCCATTCTTTGTAAGTTTGTACTGACCTGTGCATATGAACATTCACAAATTCATAAGAAACTAACTATATGTCCTGAACAACACAATCAGACAGGTGCAATAAAATATCTATAATAATTTGTCACTGCATTAGATACGTTTAAAAATATAAATTTTTGGAAAAATGTAATCTTCTAAAATCACAATAGAAACCAAAAGCAATTATAATGAAACCAAAGATGTTGAATAACAATGAACATAATTATAAAATCAATTTAGTGTTTAATATTATATTCATATATTTTTAAGTGTGCCTTAAGAGTCTAAGGACTTTTTAGTGTCACTGTATTGTACCAAAAAATAAGTGAGCGCAGCTATAAAAGCAACTTCAGAAAGATGATACATATAACATGTAAATCACAGAACTTAATAGAAATGGGAAATAGCTCCTCTAGTTGGGCCGGAATGAGAAAAGGTTGCTCTTACATTTAGTAGTAGCTTCAGAAGTAATGAAAGCTGAATGTCCTTCTTTATTCTCGGCTGTAATCTGAAATGAATAAATGTGAACTGTGAAGCACTGCAATTCCAACCCATGTGACTCTTTGGCTTTAATGAATGACAGATGCTGAAAGACATTAGGTGGGATTCAAATACCTTAACATCATATGTTGCATAGTAAAGATCTGCAAATTTAAACAAGCATCTGTTCTGTGGACCTGCAGTGACAGTTTCTCCATTGTATGTGATTTCAGCTATGAATGTCCCATTTCTTCCATTCCAGACTATCTTTGATCCCTTGTTTTCACATTTTATTTCAAGAGAATTGTGAGAAGGGTAATTTATTTCAATTTGTGATTGGAAAATGGGCTCTATCAACAGAATAAAACAAAACATATTTTAGACAAACAATGGCATATCATTTACATACAATTTAATTGCAACATTCATGAAAATTCCATTCAGCAATTAACTGTTATTTTATTAAATTACTAACAATACACATTATAGATAGAAAATGCATGGGGGTAAAAAGGTCCAAAGCTGATAAGGACCAGACCGATGAGCTTTGTAAAAATCGACGCGTTTCAGAACGGCGGGGCATAGAGGAGAAACAATAATGTACAGTATGTGGAAAATAATGTTTTTTTTTTACCTTAAACCACATAAACACATTTCATTACACCAAATACACAAAATAATGTTCTTTTAAGCAGCATCATATGGCCCTTTAAAGTGAAATCAAAGTGATACAAGTTAGAGCGATACGTTTCTTAATTAAAAGAACCGAGTTGCAATGTAAGTCCACTTATAAATTGTTCTGACAAGTTAAAGGGACAAAAACAAAGATGTTGTTACAATATAACAATGGAAACATTCAATCAGCATTCAGCATTTAATATTATATTATACAACTGATTTTAAAGACATTCGTATAGTTTTAAGTGCACCTTAAGAGTCTAAATACTTTTTAGGGTCAATGTATTGTACATTTAACTACATGTAAACAAGCTTTTTTTTGCTAGTCATCATGACATTATTGGTAAATATTCCCAGGTGTGCAGGAGAGAAAGAGGGAAGAACTTTGAACCAGCGCTATCTCTTTAATAGGAACTCACCGCAATTTATTTGAATGGAGAGCTCATTACTCTTGATGGGTTGTTTCTCGTAAGGATATTCTCCGGTGCAGGTGTACGGTTTGTAGGGTAATAATGACACTGGGGTGTTTAAACCATAAATTACGCTGTTTTCTGACAAATAAAGAAGAGAAAACTCATTCATCATCTGCTTGTCTGTTTAATCATCAATGTAAATATAGTATGATTACAATAAAAAATATGTAAATATGAGTTCACAGTGCCATCGAAACATTTCCAGTACTTACCGTTCTCATTATTGGTGCAACTGATGATAAGCGTAGCATTACATCGTGCTGGTTTATTCATCCATTCAAACTGAGAGGGAATAGTTTCTTTGAAGTTTATGTCAGGCTTGACTGAAACATAAACATCCAGTTCATTTAGAAAAAAAATACAGATCAAACTTTTCAAGTCACATCACAAACACGTCAGCAACAAACAGGAAAAATTACAATGAATTTGAATTAAGGTAGCAAACAAAATGTAGAATTAAAATTCAAGTAAAATTAAAATGATAACATAATTATACCTGAAATTATCAAATAAAATTTTTAAGGTAGCGAACAAAATGTAGAATTAAAATTCAAGTAAAATTAAAATTATAACATATAATCATACCTAAAATTATAACATATAAATTATAACAAATAATTATAATGTAAAACTGTTTTAAGTTTGTTTTCATTTTGTTATTATGATACACAAAATATGTTGCGTACTTGTACGCAAAGAAACCAATATTAAACAGATATTAATAATCAGTGTTTGAAATGCCATCTACAGAAATGTGTAATGTATGTCATTATATTTAATACAGTCATTTTGCAATTAATGTAATTAAAATTCCAATTGGGCCTCCTGTGTGTTGTGACCAATTCAAATTCACACTCATGAACTGAAAAACAGTCAATTCAGCAGCATGAAAGAGAGTGCGATTGCTCAAACATTCAACATTTTTCTACAGACATTTGTGTTTAAACAGCAGTAAAAATTGAGCATGTTTTTCACGTTGAAAACTAAATTGAATAACGATACATCTGTTCAGTTTATTAAATACCAACCTGGGGGCAGAGCAACATTCATTGTGTAGGTACATGTGTCCAGTACAACGGTGTGTGTGGATGCGCAAGAGTTTTGCTCCGTTATTTCAACACATTCAGTCAGATCCCATTTCTGATTATCATTAAATATTCCTTTCAAACACACTTTATTATCTGTCACGCTTGTCACAACAGTATTCGGAACAGTTTCTCCATTTTCTATAAAAAAATTAAGCACAAATGTAAATACATATTAAAATTATAATTATCTAAATACTTTTGTTTTTTTGAGGTCACTCAAAAAATAAAATATGTCCCATCTATTTTAGTAGATAGATGGGATCTATTTTAGATCTAATTCATGCAGAAATCTTCTTCCCGGTTAAAACACTTACCACTGGAAGTGAAGGTGTTGCTTCCACTGTGTTTACAGTCATCCACACTGACGGTGTACACAGTGCATGGTTTTAACCATTCAAATGGAATTTTAAAGGCAGTTCGGTTAGATATTTGCTCAGCACGGATCTCATTGTGCTTATCCTTTATCTTGATTATGTAAATTTGGTCCTTAGAGCCGTTGATATTCACCACATGAGCTTTGGTTTTGTTCACACTCTTCATTAGGCTGTACTGACCTGTGTGTAAGTGTGTATGAACATTCACAAATTCATAAGACGCAAACTGTGTCTTGAACAACACAATTAAAGTTGACTTCACACAACAGGCACAATATATATATGCAAATACTCACATGGGATTTCTGTGGTACCTGAGAAAAGCACATATTTAAATGTTAATCATCATAAATCAAGCAATTTTGTCTCAATAAACGCGTTGTGGTGTTACCCGTGATGCTGGTGAATGTGTGTAAGGTTGAGG
The DNA here is from genome assembly GCF_001515625.1 of Sinocyclocheilus rhinocerous. Lineage (NCBI taxonomy): Eukaryota > Metazoa > Chordata > Actinopteri > Cypriniformes > Cyprinidae > Sinocyclocheilus > Sinocyclocheilus rhinocerous. The sequence goes on along the minus strand of NW_015631074.1, from coordinate 1,136,274 downwards.
AGGGTTGCGTGGAGGTGAGAGGTGTGATGGTTGTGATTGGAGGTAAGTAGGTGTCATTACTTGGTTGAGTTGCTAGTTGACAATAAAAGAGTTAAACATGACTGACCAGACTAAAGATGTGCTGCAAAGTTTAACTAACGAATAAACAACACATTTCAAGAAGCGAATCGTTACCTTGACCTGGTGATAGTGGGGTTTGTGTAGGAGTGTGTGAGGGTGAGGGGCCTGTTTCTAAAGGAAATAAAAGTTGATTAACATATTAAATGTTGTATTGGTAGTAGCCGTGTTACATTACACAATTATAAATTTGCACTAAAATAAATAATAAAGGTGCACAACCTTTGACATCAACAATACCACTTATGGGAGGTAAACGTTGTGTGATATTAGTGAAATATTTTTAGATTTTAAATGAAACCCTGAGGGCTTCATTGGCTGGTGCTGATGCAGATGCGTGTAGGAAAGCTATTTTAAATGTATTTACATGACTTGAGGTTGAAGAAAAAATAACAAATTGGTTAATTAATAAAAACTAAACTGCAGTGGTGCTGGTGTTTTGTTGTTGCGAGGCGGTGTGTGTGGGTGAGAGATTGATGTGCAATACTGATTATAATAAAAAGATAATTGTTATTTGATCAATAAAATGTTCATCTGGTCCCACTTTATATCTGGTGTCTTTAACTACCATGTACTTAAGTTAAAAAAAAATTATTTGTTGGTACAGTCTACTTATTGTGTTCATGTTGTATTGCAAAACACTTTTGATGCTTTTGAGGTGGGATATGGGTCAGGTTAGGTAATTACAGAAATTAATAAAAAATATAATTACATGCAGGTATTTTTACATGTAAATTAAACCGTACTGTATGCACACAATAAGCCCATTGTATCAAATGATTAATTTAAATGTTTGCAGTTAATGACACTTAATATAAAGTGGGTCCATATATAGTCCTGTATGAGAAGGTTCGACATCACACGGTGACCCAACATAGTACCAGATGTCTGTATTGTACAAAGAAAGTCAATACAAAATAAATTATTACTACCATAAACTGCATAAGCTGAAAAGTATGCTAATTTATTTACATGATAGAGACTGAAAACTGATAAATTAGTCAAATATAAAAAAAATGTAGAAAAGAAATGTAATGTTAAATACACTTTTACCTACAGTAGTGTTGATGTTTTCTTGTTGTGTGGTGCACGGGGGTGAGATTATATGGATTTTATCTTTAGTACATGATAACTATTATTAGATCAAATATAATATCACACGGTGACCCCACATAGTACTATAGGGCAACGAATTCAGTTGCATACACTAAACAACATATGTATATACAGTGTATATATATATATATAAACACACAAAAAGAAAACATTAAATATGATGTATGCTGTTACCTGCAGTGGTGCAGGTGTTTTGTTGTTGCAAGGTGGAGTGTGGGAGTGAGAGTGAAGAGGAATGTGTGTGTGAGGGGTCTGAGACTGAAGGGAAAAGCAAGTTCATATTAGGCGCTAAATCTACAAACTTAAAAGACCAAGGTCAGAATGTGAGAGATTGTGTGTGAGAGAATAACAATGCAAGAGTGTGAGTTTGATGTCAGCTTTACCTTCAGTGATATTTGTGTTTGGTGAAATGGTGGGAGTGGAGGAGTTTGACTGATTGCCTATAATGATGGATTGACAGCATGAAACATTATGTAAGCATGTCAAGTTGATACTGTATATACTTTCTGTCCCATATGTTTAATCAGGAACAGCATAACAGAAACAGAGCAACACTTACCTGCATCACTTTTTCCTGAATCTGTGGAAAGTGTGAGATAAAAACCATATGAATTACCTTCATCAGAATTACATTGTGCAATCATTGTTTAATCATTAAATTTTATGATTAAGGCTGAGGCTCAACAAAAAAAAGTGTTCTCTTCTGCTTTTTTATAGACTTGTCTATCCCAACTATGCATTATTATGTGGCTAAATTAATTTGATTATTGGCATCTCTTTGCTGATGTGATTCATTACTTGAAAACTTCTGTTACAGAGAGGAATGTAGATGTGAGAAATTATTAATATTTAGAAATGGGATGCTGAGAATACATAAAAAAAACGTTTGAACGTTTTTCAAGGTCGATGACTAGAAACTGCTGAAACATGCTAAGTATTGTAAAAACATTCTAATGTAATGGCAGAAGTATGTCGTGATCAATGACGCATGTTTAGAACAACAATTTTAAAACAAAACACAAAACAAAACGAAAAACACCAGTTACATGACAACGAAAACAATATGAAACATACGTAACCCGACTGTGCCTTGATTACAATGCGCAAAATGTATTATTAAGGAAAAATCGAGAAAGCAGTGTAACATTAGATTTCATACATACTGCTAGTGACACCTTGTGGTCGAGTTTGGTACCGCATAAATATAATAAAATGTAAACAGAAGACAAAAAAAAAGGAATGAATACTAAATCAATTCTTATTTAGTCTGGATTTATTTTTATTACCAAATGCAGATGTTTATCACTATTAACTATTACAAGACCTTAAACGCGAAGCCTGGTGTAGCCTAAAAGTGCTTGCTTGGGGCAATCAATCAATCAAACAATAACTGCCTCTTGTTCAGTGATATTATGTTCGTGTGCACGGCATGATGGGATGGTCAGATGTGTGGTGGATGAAGTTCAGAGTGTGAGAGATGAGTGAGTGAGTGTGTGTGTGTGAGAGATGAGAGTGTGAGAGATGAGTGAGTGAGTGTGTGTGTGTGAGAGATGAGTGTGTGTGTGTGTGTGTGTGTAAGTATAGTAATGCAGGAGTGTGAGTTTGAAGTCAGCTTTCCCTTCAGTGGTATCTGCAGGTGTGTTTGATGCTTTGATGGGAATGGAGGAGTCTGAGTGTGAGATAAAACGTTATTAACTTCATCAGAATAATGTTTTGCAACCAAACTTTTAATTTAGTTTAATTATTTCTAGGAATTAAAAGGGTGAACAGCTTTTGTGATGATTAGACTGAAATTACTGCATGACGCGCAGCAAATGTACTTTACTCACATTACCTCACCAAACACAAAACATCTGTTAGTTAGCAGTACTATTTATGATTAATGTCTTCAATAGACTTCATAGGGAAAAAAATCTTTTAATATATTAAGATTAGCAACATTATAAAAATATAACACTGCTCATGACACAACTAATACATGAGCGCAGCACTGATGATACTGATACTGTATTTTCTATGCGCTTACCCTAAACCTAAAAACCTAAAAAAAAAAAAGATCCCACAAGGTCAAAATTTACTGGTATTACATCAGTGGTATTACATTTGGTCCTCGAAATGTACTGTGAGGTGACACTTTACAATAAGATTTCATTTGTTAACAGTAGTTCCCTTTCAGTCGGTCACTCTCGACGTCACGTCGGATGACCGACGAATTGGGATCTCGCTTAGAGAAACCAATCTACTTCGAGGACCAAATGTAATACCACTGATGTAATACCAGTGG
>NW_015631074.1:1130058-1132562 GCF_001515625.1 Sinocyclocheilus rhinocerous | reverse complement strand
CAAAGCTTCAGGACTTCAGACCAGCTCTTTGTCTGTCACGGAGGCCGGCAGAAGGGGAATGCCGTCTCTAAGCAGAGGATGGGCCCACTGGATAGTGGATGCCATCAATCTGGCTTATCAGGCACAGGGTGTGCGCTGCCCGTTCAGGTTGCGAGCTCACTCAACTAGAAGTGTTGCATTCTCCTGGGCGCTGGCTCGTGGCGCCTCGCTGGCAGATATCTGTAGAGCTGCGGGCTGGGCGACCCCTACATGTCCGCTAGACTCTATAGCCTTCGTGTGGAGCCGGTATCCTCCTGTGTTCTCACCTCAAACGGGTAGAAGCACTGAGAGGCCCCGACTTCGGGTCGGCTTGCTAAAACCACTCCAGAGAGTCCATATAGTAGACCAATGTGCATTGGCTCGTTTAGTTTACACTCGAAGTAGATTGGTCTCTCTAAGCGAGATCCCAATTCGTCGGTCATCCGACGTGACGTCTCCGTTCCCTCCTTCAGGGAACGAGGGTTACCATACGTAACCGAGACGTTAACTACATTCTGTTAACTTAAACTAACAATGAAATACTTCTATAGTATTTATTAATCTTAGTTAATGTTCATTTCAACATTTTCTAATACACTGTTTAAAGTTAAAAATTAAAATTACATTTTATAATATTAACATTATTGTTAAGTAATATTACTGTTAATATTATTTAAAGACCTGAGCTAACATGACCTGATAATATTTTATTAAGATTAACCAAGATGAATAAAAACTGTAACAAATGTAATGCTCATTGTTAGTTTAAGTCAGTTAATGCATTAACTAACTTTAATTAATAGAACGTTATTGTAAAATGTTAATGAAATTGTTTCTTTTAATCATCAAGAAAAGATGAATATGCACCAAAACCAGGTTTGATTGGGTGCACAACCTTCGATGTCAACAATAAAGGACAAAAGATTTAAAAGATTTACATTAAAAAAAAAAGATGATTTACATTAATTTATAAAAGCTATCTTAAAGTAAAGTTTAAAAAAACAACAGGTAAATAAATAGTACAAACGTTTTTAACAAATATCTAAGAACTTTTCACATTTTGTAAAGATTTCTCCTTTTCATCTTCTCGAACATCTTTACAGTACTTTTCACTGACTGCTGCAAAAGAGCATGTCAAAACCCTTTTTTTCTGGGTTTGTGTCTGGGTTAGAGGTGAGTGTGGGTGAGGGTGAGGGTGAGGGTGAGGGGCTTGTGGTTATAAGCAAGTTCATTTTATGTAGCCCAGTACAGGAAACAACTAAAAACACATTAAAAATGCAAACTCATACAAAAGACCCAAGAAGCTTCTTCTATAGCAAGTCGAACACTTTCAAATTAAATCTCTTTAATTACCCCCGTATTTTACATAATAAAAGGTATTCAAGCCAATCTCAGATTTATTAACTACTGAATTAGTATTAACATTAGCTATTTTAAATGAGAGAAGTATTTGCACCAAAACAACAGTTTGATTGGGTGCACAACCTTCAATGTCAACAATAAAAGACATGGGGTGATAACGTTGAAAAACTGTTTGATAATTGTATTAAAAGTATTTCATATTTGCATAGTAATGTGTAAAAACAGATAGATAGATAGATAGATGTTTTCGAATACATTTTTAAAAGAAATCTCTTTTTCATTATACTGCATCATACATTCTTACTGACTAGCCGATCTTTCAAGGACTGGTGCAAGAGAGCTTGTTAAAAGAGGACGACTATTACCTGCTTCTTTTGTGTTTGTGTCTTGTTTAGAAGTACAAATCTGCAACTACAAATTTATACAAAAGCAAAGACCTTTCTTCTAGGAAGCTGTGCACTTTCAAACTAAAGCTATTTTGATGAAGCCGATGTCTTGCATGATAAAAGGTAGAAGTATTGAAGCCAATCTCAAATTTATTAACTATTGCATTAGTATTACCATATTAAATGACAGATGAATTTGCACCAAAACATCAACAACACCACAAAAAATGTCAACAATACGGGCAGCAAATGTTGAAAAAGTTACCAAATAAAATTAATTTATAAAATCTCTAAATTATTAATCTTCAAATTTTTTAAGTCAGTTAAAATACAAGTAGAATATATGTTTCACATGATGGTTTTCCATTTTTTTTCTTTTTTTTTTTTTTTAGTTTATAACACAAACTTTAGTTAATAATCTTACAAGTGTCCTGCCACAGAACCTTTTAAAAAATCACATTAGGCCTTTAGTGAAACAATCTTTTGCAATATTTCACAAGCTCTGGATTCACTATCATGCTTTACAAAGCGACGACTTATCATTTTGGCCATCTAAAGAGAATTCCCCTTCTTCTTGGTAAACAAGGACAACACAGAAACTGGACCAAAATATGAATGAATATACACCACGACAATGCCTTTCTAAGTTATGTCAACAATTAATTAAAAAAACTTGCAAAATGCCACATAATACAAAATACAACAGTTAAAAACATTTATATGTATATAATAATATAT
>NW_015631074.1:1121191-1129952 GCF_001515625.1 Sinocyclocheilus rhinocerous | reverse complement strand
TTAATGTAAATTATATATACACACACACACACACCATCACAAATTCATCTGTAAAAAATAAATAAAATAAAATAAAAAATTTTAGGTTACATTTTTGTACTTACATAAGACCAAGCATAGGATCAAAATGAAGGGTCCTAGTGCAAAAAATCTTGCCATATCCAAGGGTTCAAACACCTCTTCAAAGACACTCAGAGACACTGTCCCCTTTAGCTTTGCATTAATGCCCTTTCTTACCAGGAAGTTGCATTTTTAACTATGCCACATAGTCCTACGTCATGTCCCCAAATGGGTAATGAGAGTTATCTCATTTTTGCTTGTGTTCATTGCACCCATAATAAGAGCAGCACCTTCAGAAGATACATATTTTAAACTAAAATCATCTCCACTTTAAAGTGTGAACATTTCATGTCAAATGTCATCAAAGACACAAACTGTTACATCATACATCAATTTCATGGTTTAAAGCATCACCCAAACCTTCCTGAACATTATCTTGAAAAAAAAAAGTCAGTAAAGACAAAAATAATAGCACATTTTAGAGTGGCCTTTTATTGTGGCCAGCCTAAGGCACACCTGTGCAATGATCATGCTGTCTAATCAGCATCTTGGTATGCCACACCTGTGAGGTGGATGGATTGTCTTGGCAAAGGAGAAGTGCTCACTAACACAGATTTAGACAGATTTGTGAACAATATTTGAGCGAAATAGGCCTTTTGTGTACATAGAAAAAGTCTTTGATCTTTGAGTTCAGCTCATGAAAAATGGGGGCAAAAACAAAAGTGTTGCGTTTATAATTTTGTTTAGTGTATATAGTTTATTATTTTTTGTTTTTGCTGAAATATATATAATATCAGGGGTGTGGCAAGGGTGGCAGTGTCTCCTCAAAATATTGGATGAGAAAAAAATTGCAGCTAAAAATTCAAAACTGAAAGAACAGCAATATTACAAAATATGACAGTAAAAAGTATATAAATCACTTGTTCTTCTAAAGTAAAACTATCCAACTGTGACACCAGCAGGTAAAGTTACAGCGGGAGTCCACATCTCTCTCCTCCCCTGAGCCCACTGAGTTTTAACAGACCCCCTAAAGCGTGCCTTGAGTTTACTGGGGGGTAACTGAGAATGAATGGGGGGAAATCACGTGAGAGGAGGCAATGCCTCCATTGCAATATGACTGGATATGACTGGTTATGTTTGGCTTTGATTGAATATAAAAACCAAAAATAAAGAGGTGATAAAATCTTGCCTCTTGTGTTTGTGCGCATTTGCGAATCAGTCTGAATGAACAATATAATGGTGGTAATTGGAAGACTAATTTTAAAAACATAACTCACACACTTAGATATAACCACTTTGTTACATCAAAATAAGACTTAAAATGGCATGATAACATGATCTGTGGGAGTTTTTAGTAAGAAATCAACTTGGGGAAATATAAAGTAAATCTCTGAACTAAACTTTGATGACTGATGATCTGAAAAATAAAAAAATAGTAAAAAGTTAGCTATTAAAAAGAATAGCTGAACATAAGTTCACAAATAAAATACAGTTTAAATTGTTACTGCCTTTAGTTATTATTTTGGAATAAATGTAAAATTCTTAAAACCACAAACTGAGATGCATACTTGGCTTTAATAAATAGAATATTGATGCATTGTTAATGTACAAATATAAAATAGATTTTTTTTATGTTTATTAAAAATGTATTTAATAGTTAATTATACATCACATGAAATGACCATGTGACCCATACATAAACTCAGCTTTAAAAAAAATAATATTTATAATTACAGACATTAAAAATATATCTATAGAGAGTGAAATTTCTACTTTCAAATGAAACAATTCAAATAGAAAACAGATTATGTTTCTGTATGAAACATGCATACAGGCACATCCATTACTGAGGAGATGACGGGTCAGTGTCGCCGACTTCATCTCTTAAACCAAAAACTAAGAAAGCATAGTTTATCAAATTATTAAAATGTTAATGCAGTTTCCTTACTGTTTTTCACTGACACATTCATATTCATTACTTCTGCCTGCACGCTGTGGCAAGCTTTATGCGTGTGCTTGAGCGCTTATTAGGCTATGTAGGCAATTAAAGGCTCATTATAATGAATTAAATTGTTTATTAATAAACGTACGATTAGTCGACAAATGCTTCAAATGAACAACTACTAGTCGACCAGAAAAATCCTTAGTCGAGGGCAGCCCTACTTTCTACTAAATCTTGAGCAACGAATAGAGCTCAAGCGTAGTTCAGGCAGACCATGACGGGCCTGCAGCATCACCTGATGTTCAGCTGATTGTAACTCCTCCCACTACAATTAATAAGATGTATAAGTTCATCTGTACTCACACTTGCCATAGTCTGTCACACAGACATGCGCTTACCCTTCTCCATCCCCAACTCCTCCTTGTGCAGATACATGATCACTTAACTGCTTGCCCACGGAGATATCTTCTGTCCAGCTCATTGCTAAATTTGTCCAAATTTATTCACAGTACTTTATTACTCTACTTGGAATATACAACTGTGCATATAAAATATCTGGCAATTGCTTAGGCTTTGGGGGGGGTTCAAACCTCAGTGAGGTTTGCCTGTGGATAGCTCAGAATCTGAACCCTTCAGAGCGAAGCCTGCTGCCAAATATAAAGTTTAGGACCTCTACAATAATCTTACTCAAACAGAGTGGTCCTGACTAGGGATATGCCGGTATCAAATTTTCATGTTGCGATTAATTGCTAATGCTTTTATCACGGTATACGGTATTATCACGATATTGAAATTAAGTTTTCAAAAAAAGTGCTGTACCGTGATATACCGCATTACCGAATACCGGCACAAGTCTAGTCCTGACTGAAGTATGGAAAGATGCCCAGGGTTCCTGATCACCTGTGTGAACATGCCATTGTCCTGCTGCAGAGGCATGAGGACTGCAGATATGGCCACAGCAGTAAAATGTGGCGCTTATTAATGATAAAGCACTGATCCATCCAGCATTTTATACCTCTCATGGCCCAGGTCAACAAGACATGTCAGCACATCTTGTTACGATATAACTGATGAGGTGCCAGTGTGTGCATGCAAAATGTTTTCAATTTGGTTTTCAGCTGAAATAATGTGTTTGTAATAATGAGGTCATGCTCTGCACAGAGTCTTAGCAGCCTTAGTCCCTTTGTGTTTACTTGCCCAACACAGTGCTACCCATTACTTCACTCCATACATCACACTGTGTTTTCCCACTCTAGCAATGAAAGCACCCAGAAAGAAAACCTTAGCAGTTTTATGGATATGTAAAAAATGTCATCTAACTGATAGAAACCACTGTTGTGTGTTTGTCAAACCCACTCCATGCTGATGTTGGCTGCAAGGGGTATAGCCTCTCAAGAAGATGTACCCTCCTCTATTTTCCTTCACCTAGGAGCCTTGTCTAGCTTAGGGCAGCGGTTTCTATATTATATGCACCTAAGTTCCTCAAAAATCAGTGCAGTCCTCCTATGAGGATTGTTACCCTCAGTATCTCTGAGATTCCTGACATTCCATGTTGTCAATTTGCAATTTTATTTTGACCGCAGAGTGGAGAGGATAGAGTGGGCAATTTTTACGCCACATTTTCAGTGCAGCACCTAAAAAGCATAATTGTATAAATGCATCTGCTAATGTATATTGGCACTCATTTACATATATTGTATTTGAGGATCTCTTTGTATGATTGATATCTTCTATGCACTGATTTGCATGCTTAATGTGACCAAACTAACCTAATATCTGAATATCTTGAAAAGTCACATTTTTGAAATAAAACATTCTCAAACATTTTCTTCTGTCACAGGGCTTAAAAACTTGAACTTTTTTGCTTCTTGACTATTTCTAACTTTCCAAGCCCCCTGGATGTAGGCAGCACTGCAATATACCACTTCCTTGCTTGTTCTTTTCTCTCTCTCTCTCTCTCTCTCTCTTTTTTTTGGTTTTCCCACCTGTTTGAGGAAATAGCACACAGTGAAAAAATGGTAACATCTAAATTAACTGGTTTTATTGAAGGCAAAAATATTATTTAACATCACTGAATCAAATTATATGAATTAATTTACATCAACAAACCTAATTGTTAAAGGACAAATCAGGTAGAAATAGCTCTATAAGGTAACAATTGCATGTCACCACTTTTTACAGTGGCACCAAAGTAAATGCATATGTGAATTGCACTTTAATTTTCTTTAGCACTTTTTTTTAGCACTTCAAAGATGCATGCCAACTACAAAATCAACTTCCTGACAAAACTTGTGGTGATGAAACCAAGTATTAGTGTGAATGTTTTTAGGCTAAATACATCTGCTTTGATGAGGTTTAGGTTTTTAAATGGTTTTATACCATTAAATTTGCTTTTAAAAATTAAAGCACACATTACAACTATTCAAATTTAAGAAAAATCATGTTATGAAATTGTAAGAAACTCCGAAGCAAAGACCAGGAGATTTTGGTGTGTCCTCAGAAGATTCAGAAGATCCTTTATTGGGAATGTGATGTGCGATGCTGCAGTCATCACAGTCTTACTAAGGTAGGCATACATTGTAATTTATAGGCATTCAGTGGGCCGTCCTTATTCATATTGGCCTTACACCCAGGGTTAAAAAGAGGTGAATAAATGGACCCCCAAATGGATCCTCAAATAGACCTAATATACATCAAATGACCTAAAAACTTGTGAACATAATGCACAGATTGCCTAGAATCTATATCACCAAACGTTTTAAGCAGCACCTGGTCACGAGAACTAGAGACATGCAAACATTCACACAAAGTTAACTAAGTAGGAAGATCAGAGACAGGCAGAACCCCATAACTGCAAACTATATTGAATGTAATCAATAAATTGATGCCATCACATTCACCTTGAATGCTGATTACAGTTCACCTTAGTTTTTCATATGATGTTATGTTAGGATGTAGGATCACAGATTCTTACATTTGTAGTCCCACAAAAGTATAAAACAAGGTATAAAACTTCAAACAGACATGGGACCTACAACAAATAGTAGGTGGTAGGAAGTTGGCTGTCTCAAAGGGTGATCGGCCACTTCCGGAGGTCTGCTCTCTCACAAAAGCACATTTGCAATTTTGCACAAGCAAAACTAGCAGACTAATCAGCTAGCGATTTGCTAAGCGGTTCGTATGCAAAACGCAAGCTATCTAAATAAATAAAGAATGCGAAATAGTTAATTTCACAGATTACAGTTTTGGTTATACACAATACATTTTAAAAGACATTATCATTCGAAATCTGGAACATATTTTTTTAGAGTGTTTGCTCTATGAGTGAATGTCAGCAATACATCTCTAGGACATTTCCTGTTAAGACGCCAAACAGACATTTAGAAAATGTCTAAGATGTTTATGATTTAGAATGTACGTAAAAATGACATCTTAAAGATGTTTATCAGATGTTTGTACACAGCAGATGCTTTTCAGATAAAGTGATCTTTAACAGACATCTTGCAGATGTACGTGTGCTATCTGGGAATATTCATAAATGAGAAGAACTCTTTTCTCATTCTAGGCTACATTTTAGCACTCTTAAATTACGCTAAGCTAAGTGCCATTTGATCAGTATGCAGATTTGATGAGTGTATTTGGTCTGAAAGCTGTTACCTGTGTGTGGACAGAGAATAACTACACATGTACCAATTAATCCTGCTGGTTACATTGCCTGTTTTTCTACAACCTTTTTAACCTACTCCAGCACATCTCGAGGGACTGCTACAGGACAAAACCAGCCCTCTGACCTCAAAGAAATCTTTGTTGTACTTGCAACCGTATTTCTCATGTTTTGTGGCTGTCTGGCACTGGTCCACATGGTGGTGTACCGTCTGCTTACATAAACATCTCAAGTGCATAGCGCTGTGCGCTAGTGATGGCTGCATCCCACTTCTGTGCTATATGGCAAGATTAAGGTTAATACAACCTAAATCATAGTATGCTGAAAAGTGTGAAACAGAAGTGCACGCTAACATACTTTTAAAAATAGTATGTATTATGAAAATAATATAACGTACAAGAATATACTTAAGTGCAAACTAGTGCTGTCAAACGATTAATCGCGCTTAATCACATCCAAAATAAAAGTTTTTGTTTACATAATATATGTGTGTATTGTGTATATTTATTATGTATATAGCCTATAAATATACATACATGCATGTATATATTTACGAAAAATATGTTATGTAAGATATAATCAATGGTTTGCCGTGCATTAAAGGATTTTAAATGCACGACGTGGAGGCAATTAAGTGCATTTAAGTAAGCAATAAGGTAGGAGAGGCCATGCTGTATCATGATTAAATCAAGGCTGAAGGGCGTTGTTAGGCACGAAGCGAAGCGGATACAGCATGGCCTCGAGTACCTTATTGCTTTTATAAAACGGTTACCACATAATAAAAAATATTAAAACCAAAAAATGTATGTATTGAAATGTTACTTTTTTGAAGCAAGTTCGTTAAATGCCGTCCTTCCGCTAAATAAATAGTTCCTGACAGCAACAGTAAACAGCAAGAGAATGTTCCGGACATGCCTCATCTAATAGAGCTTAAATAAAAACAGAGAATAGGAGCTCTTATAAACCGCTGTGTCACCAACACTATATATGATATTTTCTCACACACCTACATCTGCTTATCTCTGTTTTCCGTCTTTTAGTTTTAAAAAAGACCAATTCGCGGCACAGCGCGAGTTTGCAAGCGTCATTACAGAAGGTGGCGGAGGGGGAGAGGGCGTTGCCTGGCTCGCGTCTTTCGCTGCGGTGCTCGCTCTCCGCACAAACGATTAGATTTGCGTCTAATAGCGCACATTTATATAGGTTAAACATTTAAACTAACATTAAGGTATGCTTGAACTGTTTTATATCTATATGTTTTATGTTAGGCAAGTCGTGATGATTTGAGAAGTCTAAATTGATCAAACATAGGCTATGATCAAGTCACTGTCTACTGCTGGCCGCTTGGTCGTTACTTTAAAAAACTAAAACTTATATTTTTATTGAACAAAAAAAATGCTCCAAACGTTTTTCTATATTAACTTAATAAAAAAATTACTAAATATATTCACTTTGACATTACATACAAAACTGAACTATTTTAATAGCTGAAACAGTAGTAAGCTGTTTTGGGAGAAGGGGGAAAAAAAAGATGGGCTCGGGCCAGTCATTTTGATGAGCTGTCGGACAAGGGCCGGGCTAGGGCCTATATTTGAGGCCCGTGCAGTGCTCTAGGAAGAAGGGTGGGGTCTCAAAATTAAAGATGAAAGATGCAACATAACGCCAGCAGGGGTCACTCATACTTCATTAAATAAATAGCAAACAGTTAATTCTGCCGAAATACATAATACACGGAACAGCTTTAATGCTATATTATTGATTGTTTATGTTGTTAAGGGTGTTGCTCAGTGATACACAGAACCATTGGGTGAAGCGGTCATAGCTGTGCTGTATCGTGAATAAAACACAGCTGCTGACCAATCAGAATCCAGGAATGGAACTAACCGTTTTATAAAAATAAAGATAAAGATGCAACATAACGCCAGCAGGGGTCACTCATACTTCATTAAATAAATAGCAAACAGTTAATTCTGCCGAAATACATAATACACGGAACAGCTTTAATGCTATATTATTGATTGTTTATGTTGTTAAGGGTGTTGCTCAGTGATACACAGAACCATTGGGTGAAGCGGTCATAGCTGTGCTGTATCCTGAATAAAACACAGCTGCTGACCAATCAGAATTGAGGAATGGAACTAACCGTTTTATAATATGCTTTATTGCAAATTTAATTTTATGTTCAAAATGTTCTTCTAATGCATATTTGTAGAAGGGGGCGTGTTTGTTTTGGTGATTTCAAATATCAACATTGGCTACCAGAAATCGCTTACTCCTTTAATGCACGGCAAGCCATTGATTATCCCACTTATTCCATGGTCATTTGCATAGTTATAGACAAGTTAAAACTAGTATTGCTCTTTGCAGCGCAATATTTGACCGAATGGGTTATTTTCTTCAGTTACGGCACCTTAGCTCTAGCATTCTGTCCGCTTCAAAACAGACACAGAGATGAAATAGTGCGGTAAGATCACATTTATTTGAATGAATTATAGTATTTATTTAAATTAATTATCGATCGAGAGGGAGATTACAGTTGTGTGTGCGTTACCTGAATGCAGCATCTGCACATCTCTCTCTACAAACAATTAATTAGGCTACTTCAAAAACAGAGATTTTAACATCTCGTTGCTGAGGAATATAATGTAGCGATCTAGTATCTAGGCTATTTTATTAATAAAAATTGCGGGGAAGAGTTGACAACAAGTTTCTGTGCGATCTGTGATCTCAGACTCTCGCTCTCGCGCTCTCTCTCTCTCTCTCTCTCTGTGTGAGTTTGTGTGCATAAATTAAAGCAGCTATAGAAGGGTGATTAAACTGACTTGGAACTACCTGTGCATTAAACGGTTTTACTGCATACCTGCCAACCAATCAGAATCCAGTATTCAGACAGACCAAGGAGTAAGTTTATATATTAAATATATTTATATATAATATAAATTACATGAATATAAATATATACATGTAAATATATGTAAATATTTTCAAAATATATATTGTATGTGTGTGTATTTGTCAGCCTGGTCTCATGTTTATATGTAGGTATTAGGCATGGGCCGGTATGAGATTTTGCCGGTATGATAACCTTAAGCAAAAAT